>NC_134471.1:80267650-80293276 GCF_964194025.1 Convolutriloba macropyga | reverse complement strand
CGAAAGCTGTATACTATGTCAAAGGAAAAGAAAAGTCAGAGTTTTTGGCAAACCTGCTCGACTGTAAAGTCATTAACTTGGATCTGATTGGTTGTCCAAAATTTGATGCCAGAGGCAACAACTCAAAGATTGTAAACATTTGTGAAAACCATTACCCTAGCAGGATAGCTGTCAAACTCCTGAATCATTGTGCTCGCCGAAAAGCTAATTTCTTCTTTAATTGGTTGAAAGAACAAGCTAATGATGAACAACCAGAGCAGTTACAACTTTTGGAAACAACATCAGATTACGAATCAAAATCCATCGAAGTTGGAAACACTGATATCTCCAAATTTAGCTATCTCAACTTGGATAACAACATCGGGTCAAGTTCTGACATCAGTGATTAAATACGAGAAAGTCAGTTTCAAAAACAAGACATTGCAGCACAAGCAGGAAATCGTATTATCTCAAGAAGAGTTAGTACACTTTGCAACATTTCTGCCCATACTTGATCAATTCATATTCTTCCATCAGACTAGAGGAAATCATCATGGAGCACAGCCAACAACTTGTAACAGACAGCAGCAGCTGCAGTACGACTATCAGTGCTACCAACAATATAATCAACAACAACCAATTCAACAACCGCAGCACCAACAACACGAACCAATTCAACAGCAACAGCAGCACCATCAACAACAGCAGCAGCAACAACAACAGCAACAATTGCAACCAGAACGCTTGTCTAAAGAAACTCAATCCGCCCAAGTTAATACTGGTTCCAAAACAACCAATTGGAAAAATCATGGAACCATGTAGCTCTTTCTTGCCTTCAGCTCTAATATCATTTCTTTCAACGGAAGAAATTCAAAGCATTATTCATTACGAGAAAACAAACTGTTTACCTGCATGTTTCGTCTGTCGTCTAGTGGAAACCGAAGAAGACTTGAGAACTGGTTTTCTTCGTTATCAAATCTTTTATGAAGAAAAGTAAACTTTTGTAAATTATTATAAACTTTTATAAAAATTGAAATGGATCAAGACAATGCAATTGATGAAATTGACTCTTCGCATGTTGTTCAAGATTTTGTATATGACAGTAATGAGAGCGAAAGAAGTTCGTGGAAATTCTGTAATAATATTAACCTGCCCCGGTCAGAGGTTGTGTTCTTTGTTCAAATGTTTGTCATATTCTCGCTGATGACACTTTGTATAATCAAACTAGCTTTCTCTTCTTCTACCTGTGAAGAGACATCAGTATGGATATCTATTCTGTCAAGTCTAGTCGGTTACATTTTACCCAACCCCAGATTATGAACAAAATTATTTCAACAAAAGACAGGGTTTTCATGGCTGTTGTAGGACCTTCTGGCTCTGGGAAAACGCAATTGATATTCAATATGTTACTCCGGGGAACATTTCAGCCACGCTTTTCAAAAGTTGTGTTTTGCTATAAAGACTTTCAACCCCAGTTTCCTCTTATGAAGAAAAAATTGTCCATTCAATTCCTACGTTTTCAAAATTTTGACTTTCTCGCAGACTTAGAAGATTGTCTGCTTATCTTTGATGACTCATGCGAAGAAATTTACAGCGACAAAACATTTGTAAAGCTGGCAACTGCTGGTAGACATAAAAACATAGATACCATTTATGTAAAACACAATTTGTTCCAGCAAAGTAGATGGTCGCGAACAATTGACTTGAAAACCACTCATATCATTTTGTTCAAGTCCCCTCGTGATGTTCAACAAGTTGATTACTTGGGAAGAATTGAATCTCACAAAATTCCTTCGTCATTGTTATCAGTTGTCTACAAAAGAAGCGTTCGGTCACTTTTTAATAGACCTGAATCCCAAAACATCAGAAACTTTAAGATTTTGTTCCAATATTACCGGCCCTGGACCCTCAATATTTTACCTACCAGCTCCACAACCCGATGAAATACCCTTGAGCAATGAGAGAGACAAAAGTTTATATGCTAAAACGTTTGAATCAGTTAACAAGGTCACAGCTGAGGAAAACTTTGAGATCGAAACGTAACAATAGAGTGTTAGTTTTAATAACTGAATGTTTATATAATATAGTTAAAGGTGTAGTACCTGTTAGGATTAAAAAAATCGAAAAGTATGAAAAAATTTCAAAAATTATCCTACGGAAGTCCAATACAGCAGAAAGGAGGAGAGCAGTATTTCTTTCTAAGCTGGGTTTCAAATTAGTGCAACAAGTTATCTTCTTCTGTTACAATTACCTTACAAATTAAAAAATGTCAATAAACAGTACAGCAGAAGAGTTTATTCTGATTCCAAAAAAACGGTACCTGAGAATGCAACAAAAAGATGAGTCGTATGTTGGCAGAATTTTGAATGATCCAAAAGTAGGACACAAGGACCATCAGCTGTCATTTCTAAAGCGTTTACAAACACGAAAGCAGAGTTCAGACACAGTTAATCTTGGCTTAGAAAGTGAACCTGAGCAGTCAGCAGAGGAATCTGTTGAAACTGTGCCAGATGAAAAGCGGAGCTCAGGACAGTACGAAAAAGTACTTTTTGGTTTATCAATTCTCGAAGGGCATAAACTAGATAGGGTTCGAAATATACTCGAAATTGTTAAAAATTCTGATGAAATTACAATTGATGAAATCAGCGGCAACTTTGTTTTGACATCGCTTGGCGACACAGGTTTGAAGGCAACAACATTTTTGTACAACATTCAACAACCAACAAAGAGAATAGATAAAAACTTGACTCCCTATGAGAACATTTTGAATGCTATTGACATTGAAGAGGAGATGGTAATTAATAAATACGCAAAAGCTGTAGTCAGGCGAAAACTTGAAAAAACTCAATTGAGGTCAGAAAACGAAATACCTTCAACTTCCACGCGAAGTGAAATAAATACAATATCACTTGAAAATGAGTCCAAATTTAAGACCCAGGACGATGAAGAAGAAGATGAATTCAACGACGCCAAAGATAACCTCTTCACCTCACCAACCACCAGAGGAATCAAGCAATGGTTTACGTTCAAATAAAACGTCAAAAGTTGTAGCGCCTGACGAAAGAATGAAAAAGTTATACAGAAAGGGTCCGGCAGCATACGGCAGTGTAAAAAGTCTTCAAAAGGCATCGAAACTCCCAGAAAAGACAGTTGAAAATTTCTTACACACACAAAACGCTTATACCAAACACAAAACTTACCGTAAAAAATTTCCTCGATTAAAGGTCAAAGTGTTTGATCTGAATGAGATCTGGTCTCTGGATCTGGCCCACGTTGACAAACTTGCAAAGTACAATGGAGACGTAAATTACTTACTGGTTGCTGTCGATTGCTTATCTCGATATTTACGTGTACAACCAATGAAGTCAAAGTATGCTACAACATGTATGGAAGCATTCAAAAAAATGATAAAAGTGAAGCAACCAAAGAAGGTCTGGGTTGATCAAGGAACAGAATTCAAAGGCTCGTTCAAAAATCTATGTGAGAAAAAAGGAATAGAACTCTACACAACTCACAGCGAAAAAAAATCGGCATTTGCAGAGCGAAATATCAGATCATTAAAAAACATAATCTACAGATACCTCGAGGACAAATGGACATACTCTTGTATAACAAAGCTACAAGATTTTGTGAACACTATTAATGGTCGTACTAACAGGGTTACCAAAATGGCTCCTAACAAGATAACAAAAAGAGATGTGCCGTATTTACGCTCTCTCACAACAGATGCATCATATTGCATGAAAAAACAACCTAAATATAGTGTTGGAGATTTAGTGAGGATTTCGAAAGCAGATACAACGTTTCGAAAAGGTTATAAGCAAACATTTACCGATGAGTTGTTTGAAATAATAGACATTCCAACTAAAAACCCACCAACTTACAGTTTATTAGACAAAAACGCTGAACCAATTCTAGGGAAATTTTACGAAGCGGAGTTGAATAAGGTTGTCGTGAAGAATTAATACGACAACGAAACAAAATTCTAGTTATCATACGATTCTGACAATGAGTCGAAGAGATTTTGGAGAAGGCGAACTCACAGTTCATCTTGTTTCGTCTGCTTCTATGGATGTTTTCACAGACAACACGCTAGCAAACTTTAAAAATTTGTTTAGTGAAGAAATCATTCTTGAAGGCGACTGGCGCGTGGCACTGAGTGAAGTAATTTTTCCTGCGTTTATTTATAATGTTGTCGACACAGAGGTAAGAGTGTATAGAAAAAAAGAGAAACTAGAAAACCGAACAAACAGTGAATTTACTGTTAGTAAACCATACATTGGAGAAAGAGGAAGTGTTTTGAAAGGGGCCTACGAAAATGTTGAAGAATTGATTCAACAGCTCAATAATCAGTTGAAGCTGGAAATGAAAGCAAAAGTTAACAAAGTAACTGGTCATGTCAACATAACATTCAAAAACAAAGAAGAGGGAATAACGTTCCCCACGCCGCAAATTCCCAGTCTGCTCGGTTTTAAAGGATCTCAAGACGGAGGGACAGGTTTCCACATTGGCTTCAAGTCAAAGCCTCATCTGCAGTTGACAAATAATCTAAATGAACACGACTCAGATTACCCTTTTGACCTCTCGGCTGGAATTGAACTCATGTTTATTTACCTCGATATCATCGATTACCAACACGTGGGACACTCAAAAGCTCCTTTGTTGAGAATCATTGACACAAAAAGACGATTGAAAAACGGTAACATTGGCATTGTTGAGCCCAGTCACAGAATAGTATTCAGTAATTTGGATTACAAAAAGTTTTTAACAAAAAGTATTCAGTGTGTTGCAGTTCAACTCCGCAGTGAAACAGGTAACTTAGTCCCATTTGCAGGGACCGGAAAAGTTATTCTGACCTTACACTTTAAAAAATTCTACCCATAGTTTTTGTATGGAGGCATACTACGCGCAACAAGCAGTATCGCCTTATTTTTCGGGACACTATAGACAACGAGGAAGTGGTTTCGGTGCTCTTGCTGCTGGAATTGGGAGAGCAGCCCTACCTATTGCCAGAAAATTTGTGCTACCTGCTGTTAAACGTATTGGAAAAGAGTTATTACTTCAGGCTGCTCCCGAGTTAATTGAGGTAGCTAGCAAGCGCAAAACACCCAAACAAGCGCTCAAAAGCACCGTCAAGAAAACTCTACGGAAACAAGTTGGAGGTTCAATGGGAGCTTACCGCGCAAGAAGGCGAAAATCAGTTCAAAAAAGAGTCAAAAGACCATATGGGAGTGGAAAAAAAGCACGGTTTTCAAAAGTAAGTAGAAGAAAAAACAATTCTCCTACAAAAGTACCAACGTCAAACATTTCACGGAAAAACCAGGTCACGCGCAGTCGCTCTGATTTTTTCTCAAATGTGAACAATGATTGCTAACCTGTTACCATCCGAGGCAACACACACAACTCTAGATCTTTTCGAGAAACCACCGCTTCTGGTTACTTTCGAGAACGCTTTCACACAAAAAATTGGACCATCTTTCTCGCCCGATGGCCCAGTCTTAGAATTTGAGGTATTGGGTGATCGAAACAACTTTATTGACCTTCAGAAAATTGTTTTGGAGATCAAATGTAAAATTACCCAAGCAAATGATGCTGACCTACGAGCAGGAACTGAAGCCGCCAATAGAGATACCCCATATTTTGTGAACAATACCCTTCACTCCCTCTTCTCTGAATGCACTGTTTCGGCTAATGGTATTAAAATTTCTAACACAAATGGTAATTATGCACACAAGGGATTCATTGAAACTGAATTTTCTCACGGAGACAGTGCTAAAAACACTTGGTTGGTCTGTCAAGGATATTATTACGAAGACGAACCTCAGAAAGTTGACGGCGCCGATACCCGTGCAACAGATGTTGGTGAGCGTAAGGCACTGGTTTCACAGTCAGTTGAAGCCACTTTTATTGGTAAGCCGGCTTGTGACATTTTAACATGTGATAAACATCTTCTGAGTGGTGTAACTCTACGATTTTCTTTCCGAAGGAGTTCCAATGAATTTGTAACCATAGCAGAAGCAGCAGCTAAACATTATAAAGTTAAAATAGTACAAGCCAACTTATACGTTAGAAAAATGACAATTACTGATAATGTTCTGGGAGCACTTGAAAAACAGCTAATGAAGACACCTGCTGTGTATGGTTTCACAGAAGTTCTACCTCGAACGTTTCTGGCTACAACAGGTGTTCAAAGTTGGCGTCAAGAGGATGTATTTTCGAAAGAACCAGTACGCCGGATGATAATTGCAATGACAACTAATCAAGCTTACCTGGGTACAAACAGGACAAACCCCTTTCATTACCGAGCTTTCAATTTATCCGAAGTCACTATATACCGTAACGGTTTACCTATTGTAGGCACTCCTATTTCAACAACACAGCGTAAACGAATTTACTACAACACAATTGAAGCCTTGGATTTTCTACAGAAGGGCACAGGACATGGTATTCCTCTTGGAGATTATGATAATCATTTCATTATGGCTTTTGATCTTACATCTACTCAGGAAGCTTCTCACGATTTCATTCATCCAGAACTAACCAACTGTTCAATATCAGTTGATCTCACATTCTCCCGAGCACTAGCTGACAATGTAGAAATTCTTCTATTAGGAGAACGCAACTCTACGTTTTATATTACTTCGGACCGTAAAGTAACAAAAAATGCTCTGGTAACTTACCCAGGACATGGATAGTTTTGAAATTTTAAACTTTGTGCGAAAATGTTGCCATCTCAAGCATAAATTTTTGGGTGTCTTTGCAGCTGACAACTTTCCTGGACTCAAACCAGAGAGTTTCATTATTGTTAATGCATCCGAATCGTCAGAACCAGGAACGCATTGGCTTTTATTATGCAGACGCCAAAACAACGTGTACTTTGCCGACCCCCTGGGATACTCTCTCGAAAACTATCAAGAAGTTTTCAAGCGATTGTGTCAAATGTATTTACAAATTATTGAAGTATTCAAATCACAACCTATTCAACCCATGGACTCTGTTCTTTGTGGTCTTTATTGTATTTATATAGCTCATATTTTGTTCGATTCTAAATTTTCATCATTGATTTTCATGAATGACAATGATTTAATGCGATTTAGTAAACACATGTTGTAATTTAACTTTTGAAAATTTACCACTCTTTTCCAAAGTTACAAGAGGTAAAACATCCAAGGAAAATTTTAATTGAAGTTAGTAACAGTACTATCCATAGAAAATTGGAATCTGTAGTCATCAATCTTGAAATCAAACTCTCCATAACCACTTTGTAATATGTCTAAAATTCTACTTAAAACTGCACCATGAGGAGAATTATAAAGAACATTTGTTATACGGTTGATAGTAACAAAAGGTAATAAGTTAGTTTGAGTCTGTTGAGTCCGTTTGCAGTTCCATTGGACACAAACTTGTGGTAATTTCTTCTTGGAACGCCGGCACGGTGTTTCCAGGCTGTGATGACTATTGTATAAAACCGCTGCAGTCAATTTATTCATTATGGGTCCCACTGCAACGTGATCTTCCACATTTGAAATGAGTTCTTTAAAACATGTAAAAAGGCATGGAACGTTGAAGAGTTTTGACGTCAATGACTTTCGGTCTTCGGCTGAAAATTTTTCAATTTCAATCAGAATGTGATAGTGAAATTGACTGTCAAAAATAAATCCATTTTTAAAGGTGCATGTGTTATCCCTTGAGTGCTTTGAATAAGCATAACTAACTTCCTTGTTTGTTGGAGAGAACAAGAATTCGGGCAACGTATTAGAAATACAAAACTTGAAGGACTTTTGAAATTTTCTGAAAAATTCTGGAGACTGTTCATACATAGCTTCAACCATATTGCGATAATTGGAAAACGAATAGCAATTCTCTGAACACGATCTCACTTTATGTTTCAGTTTTCAGTAGGTGACAAATTTTCTTTCTCCTCATCTGACTGAATCGTTCTCTTTTTCAATCTTCCTGAGGATTTTCGCGCAGTACTTTTTCTTTGCTCTTCATCTGGTTCCTTAAATTTCTGATGAAACTGATGGTTTTTCGGGTTTTTCGACAACAAACGCTTTATTTTGTCAATTTTACTGCTAAGTTTTTGAAACTCTGATAGAGACAAAGATATTCGTTGACTAAAACTCATATCGCCAACTTCATTGCGCTTGTATAATGTCAAGAACACGTATGTACCAGTATTATCATAAGTTTTCACATAAGCCCTTACAGTTCGTTTGTCGCTCTCACAAATCGATAAAGAATAGTCAGAATAAGCACAATCTTTTTCAATTGCCGATGTCATAGCTTAACTAAACGTTATCAATACAACCTACTTCAATAGTCTAAATTTAGGAAATGAATCATTTTCTTTGCTGTGATTCATTTGCTACTATGTTTGCTCTTAGACAAGCTCGTAAAACCCTGCATACATGTAAAAGTTCTCGGATCACAAATACACCTATACACACACACACACACACACACACACACACATATACACAAACAACTATTCTTCAAATACATGTACTAGACACCACACCCTGTAAACGTCTCTGTTTAGCTAAAGGCTAGTCTAATTGAGTATTGTGCTACTTACAAGTTCAAACTTGTTCAATTCTAAATATTTGTTCGTTTTACTAGACAAAAATGGTATTCTCAGTAATGATTCTACAAAAAACAGGCTTTTTTCACCACAGATACCTATTTCTAGAAAATTATCAACGTCGGTGTGCGGCCGTCATTGAACAAAATCGCGAAAACAGTCAGTGGGTGAGCATTAATAAGATTATGCTACCAAAATACGTCTACGATCACTTGTTCCTCTTTTTATCAGAAACCAGATCCTCTCTCGGAAATCTTGCACCGATCGACCTTATTCCAGGACTTGAAAGAGAATTTATTTCAGACCCCTCCTCTCTCGATAGCTCAACTTTGAAATCACTGTATGAAATGGATTGTTCAACCGTCCCCTTTTATGATAATCAGGAAGGGACAATTCGTGACTTACATCAGTTAGATTCAATTTATGGAATAAAAAACCTAGAAAAAGCAGATGATTTATTACAACAAGGGGTCTCAAGCTCGTGTGAGAAAAACTCAGTCGATGATTCTCAAAGAATTATGGACATCGTTAGTCCAACGTCACCCTCCCTTTTCGATAATTGTACGCAAAAGACTCCCCAATTTAAACGTTTACAAAGCATGTCAACCATTGCTGACAGTTCTGAAGAGAGTACTATAGATATTCCGATGCAACGTCTGTCACCACTCAATGAAGAAACACCTCCAATTACTTATGCCCCGGCCAAAAAAAAGTTGAAGCGAAGTGATAGAGTCCTGTTCTACGAAGATGATGCAGGCAAAAAACGAAAACTCTAATCAAAACTATGATTAAAACTTGAATTAACATTGTTTGTGTGTCTGTGTGTTGCATAAATTATTTTATGCATGAAAATAAAAACAAATTCAATTGATTTTTTTTTGCTTCATCTCCTACTCTATTAAGGATTTCGAGACTTGTAGTTTTTTAAGTTAATATATCGAACAACAAACTGATTGATTTCACTATAGTCAGAGTTTTAAAAGTACTGTAGAGGAGTCTAAATGAAATGTTTCTAATTCAATATTTTGTATTATCTAAAAGACAAGCATAAAGGTTATTATCTGGTATAAGGAAAATCTGGGTTAGTAAAAAAAAGCAATTAGTTAGAAACAAACTAACATAGTCAGGATCGACCACAGGTCGAAGCAAGATGACCCCATCTACCACATCTGAGGCATAGTGGGCGGCCGGCACTCTGCATTTGAAGTACCTCCACTAGCCTCGCACTCTGCCATCCTTGGAATTCGATGGCAGCGGCAAGACGATTTTGAGAAGCAATAAGCCTCTCCATCTGATCGCCCTGCCCCATACCGTTCGAATTCCCATTCTCTCCGCCCACTAGAGTCTGTGTTGCAGCATCTCTACGTCTGCGATACGCAGCAACACCTGTTGTGCTCCAGCGGGACGGACTTCCCTCTGATGAGGACATCTGAAACAAATAAAGTTTTCAAACATAATGTCTATTAGTTTTTAACTTAGTGATGTTCTATGTTGTCCTATACTATTCAAGTTAGAATCATACCAAAAATTGTTTGTGAGTAATAAATGAGTAATCAATGCCTTGAGACCAAAAACATTATATCAACAAACACTTAGTTATATTTTCCTAACATTCAACCGCGCCGAAATAACTTTACACTCCTTCAGATCTAATATAAACAAACACTTTATTTATGGTAGGTATTCAATTAGGTGTGTATAGTTGTATGCGTAGGTTAAGTAATAACAAATTATCAGTGACTTGTATAAACTTTTGTCTCAGGAAACTACGGGAACCGGAATTAGAAACTCAATTCTTAGTCACTTATTCCGCGAGCAAAATCCCACACAAAAATTTTAACTTCAAGTAAACAAACACAGATCCAGGAGCTATTGTAATAATAATAATAATCAGAAGTTGATCACAAAAACTCTGAATTTCTCAGCAATCAGTTGGTCTTTCTCTTTCTTGTCGAAGTACACAGAAAACAAAATCACAACAAAATGACTCTCCCTTGTCCTCATTGCAATCGAGAACTCTCTGACAAAAGAAGTCTGCGAAGACATCTATATTTGATTCACAAAATTGAGCCGGAGCGTCCTACTCTAATTTGTAATCAATGCAATTTCCAAAGTCAAACCCTACTTGGGATCACTGGTCACTGCCGCAGCCGCCACGGAGGGAAAACAGTCGAGAGTGTGTGCATATACTGCAATCATTGCTTCATGAGCAAAGATAACTTTGCCCAACACATGAGAAACAGGCACGGACTACCTGTCTGGGATACAAATGAAGCAACTGAACCTGAATCTCCGAACCAAGCTGGACCGTCCCGAGGCCGGATGTTTGAAAGAGCACCACCAAGACAGAGGGACAGTTGGCCAAAACCTGTACATTCAGCCTTTAATGGTGGTGTGGAGATTTACAATATCAAGCCAACATTGGAAATTGACCTGTTGGCTTATCTAAATTCGGTGAAGCCGGAGATAGATGAAATTCTACTGAACAAAACAAGTCATGGAGCTCAGAAAGTTCAACTGACAGCCGAGTTGAAACTATTGAAGCCACGAGTTGACGACGAAGACGAGCACATTACAATTTTCGCCAAGACTGATATGAAAACTGTCTACTACGATGGTTTATCCGAAGAAGAGTTTTTCACAATGGCTCAACAAATGATCTGTGTTCTGAACTGTTTTGCATCGAATGGGAGTGGATGGGTGCTAGAGAAAATAATCAATTTGGAACTAAAAGTTGTAAAGTTCAACCCTATTCGTGGCTCGTCCTATCTAGCGCTGCCATCAGAATTGGTGAATAACCGAAATCTACTAAACATCCGCAATATAAATGACTCGAATTGTTTTCTCTACTGCTACACCGCAGCTTACCACATGAAATTCGGTCCTACTCTAGAGTCTAATTCTTGGCGACTGATTACCAGCCCAGCCCTGTATAACAGTACGAACGTGAGTGCCCATCAACCTCAAGGCGAGTATGAAATGCCAATGGCTGTCGATAAAATTGATTCCTTTGAGACATTTGAACAAGTAAACGTTAATGTTTTCCGATATCATAAAAAACAATTGTTACCTCTCAGAGTATCCAAGAAAAGATACAATTTTGTTATCGATTTGATTCTGATTTCTGATGGCCAACGCTTTCACTATGTTCTGATAAAAGATCTAGAAAAACTGGTATCAAACATAAGAGGCACAATCGTTAATCACCGCTCGGCTCTTTGTAGAAACTGTTTCCACCTTTGCAGCAGCTCGGAATTATTGAAAAAGCATCAAGAACTGTGTTATGATTATGACGCTGCAATTATCACAATGCCTACGAAGAAAGAACTGGTCTTTAAAAAACATAAAGCGAAAATTTTTTCCCCAATTGTTGTGTACTTTGACCTTGAATCAATATTGGAAAAAGTTCATAGCGTGCCAAATGACCCAGAAAAAAGTCATTCCAGGTTAATAGAAAAGCATACACCGAGCGGATACTGTTTTGCTGCAGTTGAACACGACTGCTCAAGTCTGTTCAGATAACGACTGAAACGAGGACCTGACTGCATGATAGATTTTGTAGACCAAATGGAGAAACTAGCGCGTGACATTCACTATAGAAAACAACAGCATCGTGTATTTTCTGGAACTATTCCAACAGACAAGCAAAAATCAAAAGCAAAAAGTTGTTGGATTTGTGAAAGAGATTTTGATGACAGTGATGTAAAAGTTTTGGACCATTGTCATTTCAAAGGTAATTTTCTGGGCTGGGCTCATGAAGTTTGTAATGTCAACCGAAAAACCCAAAACTTTACTCCTATTATCGCTCATAATTTGAGTCATTACGATTTACACCACCTATGCAATGCATTACACAATTGTCACTCCAGGAACAAGTTTACAATAATACCGAACACAGATGAGACATATATCAGTTTAACGCTTAAAGTTTTTATAGAAGAACGTCCAGGCCGAAAGAACAGGCTTATTCAAGTTTATGAGGATCTTCGTTTTTTGGATTCATTTCGATTTATGAACACTTCGTTAGAAAAATTGGTCGATTCACTGCCAGACGACAGTTTTAGAATATTGGATAAGCATTTTGAAGATTATCAGACGAGTGATGTTAAACTGTTACACGGCAAAGGATTTTATCCTTATTCTTATATAGACTCTTTTGACCGTTTCAAAGAATCAAAACTTCCACCTCTGAGTAGTTGGATCAATTCATTGTCAGGTAAAAACAACATACCATCTATCACAAAATCTGAACTGGAAAAAGCACAAAAAATTTTTGGAAACTTTGATTGCTTCAATTTGGGTGACTATCACGATCTTTACTTGTCAGTAGATACGTTGCAGCTAGCAGATGTTTTTGAAAAACTTCGTACCCTATGCTTTCAAACATATGGGTTAGATTGTGCTCAATATTTTTCGGCACCAAATCTTGCAGGCGATGCTTTCCTGAAAATTTGTGAACCGGAACTTGAATTACTCACAAACAGAGACCATTTAGATTTTGTGGAAAACTTGATGCGAGGTGGTGTGGCTTCTGTGTTTGCGAAAAGGTTTTTTGAAGCCAATAATGAATATCTTCCCAACAGTTTTAACCCGTACAAGGAGCATAGTTTCGGTCTAATGATAGATGCAAACAACTTGTATGGAGGAATCATGAAGAATTTCCCACTACCTTTTGGAAATTTTGAGACTGACACAACAACAAGCCTGCAAACAATTCTCGAAACCAATGATGAAAGTCCATGTGGTTTCATCGTGGAGTGTGATCTTGAATATCCTGATGATTTACACGATGACCACAAGGACTTTCCTTTGGCACCAACAAAAGAGTCAGTCAAACCTTTCTGGTTGAGTGAGTATCAATTTGAACTTTTGAATGACATCAATCTGAAGGGTAATTTCAAAGTGAAAAAACTGTTACAAACTCTTTACAACAAGGAGCGATATACACTGCATTATATCACACTGAAGCTTTATGTGTCACTAGGTCTAAGGGTAAAAAAAGTTCATCGTTGTCTCAAGTTTTCCCAGAGCAAATGGTTATCGGCTTATATTGATCTAAACACAGATATGCGCCAGCGTGCAGCTAATAAATTTGAAGAAAATTTTTTCAAGCTTATGTCAAACTGTGCTTATGGTAAATGTTGCGAAAGTAAAAGAAATCATCAGTCAATTTCACTGGTTCGTACTGAAGAAGAATTGTGGACGAACACAGAAAAGTTTAACGTTAAAACATTAAAAGTTTTCAATAACGATCTGGTTGCAGTTACAATGCGGAAATACAAAATTTTTTGGAACAAGCCAACAATAGTGGGTGCAACAATATTGGACTTGTCAAAAATGTACATGTTTGATTTTCATTATAACACAATGAAGAAACATTTTGACTGTTCGTTATTATACTCAGACACAGATTCGTTGACCTATGAAATAAGAACAATCGACCTGTACAAGGATCTAAAGGAATCAAACGATTTGAATGAGAAATTTGACTTTTCAAACTATGAGCGGGACAACAATTTGTTTGATGACAAAAACAAGATGGTGGTTTTGAAATTTAAAGATGAGTTGAAGGGACGACCGATGGAAAGCTTCTGCGCTCTCAAATCGAAAATGTACTCCATCACAACTGAAGTTTAGTTATCAACTTACTTTTTTCTTTTTTATGATAGCATCTACGATATCCTAAGCAGTGTGTTAACTAGGGAAAGTTTTTTATAAAAGCAGAAAATTGTTAAGATTTTTGACATTTCAAAACAAAAAACTTTTTCATGAAAAAAGTCTGAAACTTGAAGCACAAAAACGTAGTCATGATACGGATAGCTTTTTATTTTGTTTTACAGATGAGCAGAAAAAATCTGTTAAAGGAATCACTAAACACGCCCAGGTTCGACTCACCCACGATGTGTTTAAATCAGTTTTGATGGGGGATCATGGCTTAATTAGAACGCCAAACTACAGAATCGGTTCGATTAATCATCAGCTTTACACAATTGAGACAAACAAAATAGCACTGACCGCCTTTTGTGACAAGCGATATTACATTGACTCAATACACTCACTCCCTTTTGGTCATAAAGCAATTCGGGAGAACGCGGTGTATCAAGAAATAGCACTGGATGAGGAATGGGGTTTGACAGACATTGAGGAACAAATTGAGGAAGGGGACCAATCTAACCCGAATGCTACATTTGAATTATCAGATGGAACCATTGTTCAGCAAGGTGAACAACCTTTCTTCACACCTCCTGATCCAGGTTTCTATCAACAGATCAGTTACACTGAAAGTGAGTTAGAGGGAGACTTAGTAAACTTTGATGAAGAAAGTGCAACTAATATTAGTAGCGATAACAGTGAGGAGAGAAACCCTTTCATTATTCATGAAGCTATTGAGGAGTCTGGAGTAGAAAGTGAATTTGAACAACAAATAGAAAGTAGTCGTTCTAAATCTAGAAAAAAGAGAATGAAATCAACAGAGCAGTCAACATCGAAAGGGGAGGAAACACCAATTCAACAAAATTATAAACATAGTCGTAAACGACGACGCATCTATTTAATCGAAAGTGATTCAGATTGATGCTTGAAATGTATTTATTTTAATGACAGTTTGTTTGATCTTAGCTCTATTAACGACTTAAAATGTGCTTGATTAATTTACTGTTGAAAATTGAAAAATTTCAGAAATCAGTTGTTCGGATTTTAAATTTAGACTAACGTTGTGAAAAGTGAAGAGACTATAAACAATAAAGAAATTACCTTGCTTGCTGTGGTCTGTTTTTGGACGAAAGCTGTAGAGTTTTAAATAACCAAAAATTTCTGAAAGAAAAATCAATGAAAAAGATTTGTTCGATTGACAATTACTTGTGAAAAATCTAGGCAGAGTGTTTGAAAATTTTGTCAGAAGAGCTTCTTGTGTTACATAGATTATCATTTCGAATAAAAGAAAAACTCGAGAAATTTTAAATATTTGTTGATTTTTGCAATTGCAATTCTCTTTTACATTTCAGGAGAAACTACTATTGTTTGAACTTTTATTATCAGTGCCTTTTGATGTATTTCAAGACTTTGAAAAAGTTAGAACTTTTAAAATAATTGAAAATTTAACTGGAATACAAGTTAGAAACAGACAAGTTGATACCAGCAAGGTGGTCCGTTCAACAGATATATTTAGAAGTAATTAAGGCCTTCAAACCCTATGAAAATGTTTGCTTTTGTCGGAAACCTAACAAGTTTTAGCGTTCCTTGGGAGAAATCCTTTGAAAGAAGTAATAGTAGCGGTAAATTGTGTGACACTCACAATAAATAGTGTCTCTGCCTTCAAGCAGCTTAAAACCTCCTATCAAGTTTGCAGCTTGCAAAAATTTCGCTTTATCTTGCTTCTTTTGAACCTTAATACACAAGAATTCCCTTTTGATACCATAGGCAGAGATAATTAAAAATTTGGGTTGTTTGAAATAGCTGCGGTGCTTAATTCATTAGAGACAAAACAGAAACGATTCACACTGTTTTCTAATTAAATGCCCGCAAACAATCAAATGTGTTTGCGCTAATAACAGACGGGCTACTTTGCTGTTTATCTCAACAGCAATCTCAAACCGGCGCGGTTACTTGTTTAATAGTACACTGAATACAGTTTTATTACACCCAGGCAATCCTTGTTTGAAGTTTTCCCTCGCCGCTTTCAAGCATTCAATTGTGAACATTCCACTTTATAATTAAAAGAAAGTATTTCAGGCGAAATTGACAGAAAAGTCCTTCAACTATAATTAGTAAACAAATAATAAAAGTAGAAGACTGAATCGACCAGAACGCAATTGCAAAGTATTTGAGGGAATTATAAATAAAGTCGAGAGTTGAAACAAACAATCAAAACAAAACCAAATAACAAAATGAAATGACCGAAAATTGTTTGGAATATTTGAAGGGAAAACCAGAAAGCTTTATCCGCTTGTTATTACAATGAAGTGTACGAATACAATTTCTTTAGTAATAAATAGGTTCCCTTTTTCACCCATGAAAATTTTTTTAAAGAAATCGTGTCTTACTGGGCACGCAATGGGTGGCGGACATTTGGGTGTTAATGTGTTCGCAACGGGGGACTGTTCTCGCCAAAACGCCGAAAAATTACAAAAAATTGGGAAAAATTTTCGTGTCCCCCCCCGTTGCGAACACAGTAACACCCAAATGTCCCCCCCCCCGTTGCGTGCCCAGTAAGACACCTTACTACTATTGTATTCATCGTCAAGAGTTAAAATTTCTTGTTTGTCTGCCTGATTGAATGTTTGCTTGCTAGACCAACATTAAATTTCAATTATTTTAGAAAAATAAAGCAATGAGAAACTATGTACATTTTTAACAAGGTAAACTGCGATAACTGTTAAATCTTTACAAAATACTTTGTAGACTTCGGACTGCTTGGCGTTACACGTTTTGTTAGATCTGTTAATTAGATTTTGATTAATCAAACTCAGAAAAAAGATGACAGGATTGTGTTTTCTTATCTAAAACAGCTATCTACAGAGACTTTGTAAAAAAATCCAATCAAAATTGTTTTGTCTTTAGTTTTATTCTATTCAAATTTTAAAAATAGATGAACAAAGTAGAAACAAAGAAATAACATCATTGATTGGAGTATTTTTCAAAACTTCCGTAGATGACTGTTTTAGATAAGAAAAAACAGATCTTGTGATCTTTTTTTCAGAATTGGATAAATGAAAATCTTTTAACAGATCTAACAGAACAACATGGACAAGTATTTAATGAGAAGGAGTCCAAAGTCTACAAAGTATAATGTGGAACTTTAACAGGTGCCGCTTTTTGTCCCTTGTTAAAATGTACACTGTTTTAGAGTGTTTTATAATTTTAAATGTAATATTGGTCTAGCAAGCAAACAATCAAACAATCAATCACGCAGACAAACAAGAAATTTTAACTGCTGCCGATGAATTTTTAGCAAAAACATGAACAAAAAAGAAAACAAAAGTTTCAAATTTCACATTTGATTTCTAAACATTTTGTCGAGGAAAATCGATGGCAGGACTTGTATCAAGGCTTCTATTTTGAATCAATTTCTGCTTTATCAGTTAAGCCAAACGTTTCTTTGTCTGCCATTGTTTGATATTTTTCACTTAAAAATAATTACTAATTAAACTGTTTTAAAAGAAAAGACATTTATAGGTTGTGTTTGGGGGTTGCTATTTATTTCATTTCACTATCTAATGTTTTTACCCAGACAAGCTACAAAAATTAGAAAAAAAAACAAACTACAATTGTTCGCAAAATTTCAGATCTTAAAAAAGAGTAATTTTAGCTCGAAAGAACAAAACTTTGCGTATTTGAGTATTTTGTATCTCTAGTTACTTCAGTACTATTTTTGTTGATTTTTGGAGAAAAAAATTGATGATAACTTTTAATTTAAAGAGCAAAAAGAAACTGTTATCGGTGTTCTTAGTTCAACAGCTTCATTTTGTGTTTGTTGTTAACATGGGTTTTAATTTAAATGTAACCGTTTTTCAAATTCTCGACAATAAAAGAACGCTTAGCACAAGTCCTCGATTTAACGTTCCAAATGTGTGCTTCTTCATACAGACAGAAGTTCACATCTATTAGCTTTGGCAATTTTAAGTTGCGGAAAATTTAGGAATTCAAGCTAATAAAAAAAAGAACATTGCTTATTTCCTCTGGTACACATAAGAAAAAGAAGCAAATGGTAAAAGAGGCAATGTAAAGTTAAGAATATAACATTATGTAAAATTATAAAAACATTAAACTACTTAACTAAAAATTTGACCTTACATTAGTAAAAAACGGCCTAAAATGTTCTCACAAGTTTATATGTACATCATGAAGATTAAAAAATTAAGTTATAATCTAATGCTCTCAATGTCATCTTTTATATCATTTACATTTGGGTCCTTCAAATATTCTTTCCAAAAGTATTCTTTCAGTTGCTTTCTTAACGAAGCTTTCGATGTTTTTTTCCATCTGATATTAGAAGGCAGACTAATTTAAATTGGAAAGGCTTGTGCAATAAAAGAATCAGTTAAAAAGTTATTGTTCTTCTTATATCGAACTTTTTTTTGACCTGTCAAGTTGTTTTATTCTCATGGTAGAGACTGGGTTCAATTTTATATGGTAGAAGATTGTTGCTGAGTGAGCGAAAGTAAAATATTTTGAGCAATGATATTTCAAGAGAAAAGAGACTGGTAATTTTTTGTTGCGAAGTTTGAGATCTGTAGACCGGTCGTACTTTCTTCTATTAAAAATGGTTTTTATTCCCCAATTCAATTGTTTTTCTAAAGTTGTGAGTTATGACTTTTGCAATCCTATCAATATTAGAGCGTAATAATGTAGATGACTTATTACTATTGCGTTATTCATTTTCTCTGGTAAATTTTACTTAGTGTAATCAAAACTTTTATTCCACAAGCCTTTCTCTGAAGAAACTTTTTCACTTCTCCATCCAATTTTAGTTTGCTATCAATAATTACGACAAGATACCTAACACTATTTGATTCTGCTATTCTTTCAATGTCGACATTCAGAACAGTATTTGTTAACCTCTTCCTGGTGCTGAACACAATCTATTCTGTTTTTCACCAATAACTCGGACTTTGCAAAAAATCAATAATTTTTCAGATGTTATGTTCAAGTTTTGTTTTTTAAGATATTTCATCAGTGTCGGATATAAAAAAAGATGTTGTCTGCGTACTGGACGACCGTGCAATTTTTTTTTTACAATTTTTGCTAAATCGTTGACCTAAATGTTAAATAATAGAGGTCCTAAAACATAACTTGGTTATCCAATCTGATTCAATTCCATTCAGGACAACACTTTGCGTTCTTTCACTCAAATAATTCTTTATTAAATTGGTTGCATGTTCGTCAAAACCTATATTTTCAAGTCTCCGTAACAGTGTTTTGTGGTTTATAGAATCAAAAGCCTTTGAAAGATCTAAAGACGCACCTGTAACATTTTTTTTCTTGTTGAGTTCTAATCTTGCTTGTTCTCTCGATTTCAGGATAGCATCAATTGTTGAAAGTTGTTTTCTATAAACAACTTGACTAATAGACAATAATTGCTCCCTTTCTAGGTAACTTGCAATTTGTGAACTCAACGCCTTTTCAATATTTTTTGACAACGCAGAAGTAACAGAAATAGGTCTCTAATTGAGTGGGTCTTCGGGATTTCCTTTTCTGAAGGGTGGAGCTGCACAAGCTTTATTAAGATCTTCTGGAAATTTTCCTTCTGTAAAGAACTGATTAATGAGGTAACACTCTGGTTCCGCTAGCACTGCTTTAGCATCTTTTTTTGCCCAAACTCTTATTTTTGAAGACCGACTGGTTTACTTGTATTCAATGAACGTATGAGCACATTTGTTTCCTTGGTTGTTATATATCAAAACTTGAAACACTTTCGTGGAGCAGTTTTAGGAGGAATGTTTTTGTTTGTTGCAAGCTAATGAACTCTCCCATAGTAGAAAATCTGTAATTTAGAAGATTTGCAATTTCCATAGGCTTTGTTATCTTATTTCCAAAACTGTTTAATAAAGATTGAATTCTTGTTTGAGTCTTTTCTTTATTACAAAGATCTTGAATGATTTTCTATCTGGTTTTTTTACTGTTTAACTCCATAAAACTTGAGAGAATTTGTTTTTCTTTTGACAAATTAAATCGTTTGTATTTTCATCATTGCTAATTCTTGCAAAATGTCTTTTTTTCTCACGTAGCCATTTTTATTGAAGCAAAAGTCTGGTTTGTCTTTTCTAAAATAACAGGCTTTAATTGCTGCATGTAGTGCTAATGCTCTTTCAATAATTCTTTGAAGTTCTAATAACATCATATTTCACATCACTGCACCGTAAAAGTGTCTTCAGTCAGAATTTTCAATAAAATTTTGGAACGGTATGCTGAATAGTTTTTTTCAAAATGTTTTTTCTTTGTTGTTTTTGATTATAAAATCACAGAATTAAGAATTGTGTTTGCTGCAGAATGATCAGTTTTCAAAATTGTATTTGCAACATTGTTTGGTAATTGTCTGCCATGATATAATCGATAAGAGTGGAAGAAGAGTTAGTCATTCTTGTAGTTGTATCAATATTCGATGGTTTAAGATCATGTGGAGAAATTACATATTGTAGCAGACTTCTGTCGCGCTTTGCAAAATAGTTTAAGTTGCAGTCTCCAGCAAGTATGACACAGTTTTCTTTCGGGACAGTATGATGAATTTAGTAAACATTTCTATTTTTTGTAAGCTCAGCTCAACCCATAAACTTTCTAAAATTGTATCCGGAAAGCAGTTGAGATCATCGGGGAGACGAGGTCTTAAAAATTTCGGAATGTACATTATAATACCACCAACTTCTGTTTTTGTTGTTTGGATGCGATTTTTTCGAAGAC
Source organism: Convolutriloba macropyga (assembly GCF_964194025.1). NCBI lineage: Eukaryota > Metazoa > Xenacoelomorpha > Acoela > Convolutidae > Convolutriloba > Convolutriloba macropyga. The sequence continues at coordinate 80,272,317 of NC_134471.1, read as the reverse complement.
AGTCAAAAATTTACCTATCTACATGCCAAAACTCTTCTGGATGGCTTTGTGACAACCATGTTTCACTAAATGCATATATGCAATTGTAACCAATGTCCTTAATTAGTTATTTCAACAGCAGATGTTGTCCTGCTAATTTTCTGGCGTTCTGATGTAGAATTTTTATTCTGAAGTCAAAAAATTTTAATTCTTTCATCATAAGTATATATGGCAGTATTTGTCCCGGGTTTATTTCAATATCGCCACTTTTTAGTAGAAGGTACCATATAACAACCAAGAAAAGGGAAAAGTTGAATCTGGATGTTAAAGCACATTGTTTGCATTAAAAGCTTCCTTTGAATGAAGGTATTCGAGATGCATAAGGAAAACTGTAAAAAAATACTGAAATTTTATCGGAGGACATGAGTAGTACGCATAGTATAATTATGAGTCGAATACCTGCCATTTTTGGCTAAATCTGATTATAAAGCATTACACGTTGCAAAACAGCTTAAAAACATCGGAAACTGCAGCTAAAATCCATTTGTGTAACGATATGTTTGTCTCCATGGTTTGTACGTGTTAGCTCTACTCACATATGCACTTTGAGAACATTGCAGTGGTTGTAAACGAACAAGATTACAAGAAAATGAAAGAAAAAGACTTAGAACTGCATTTTTAATGGACGGAATTCCCGGCTGATAATTCAAATGTTTTTCATCGTAAAAGAGAGTGTTGTAATTTGCCATTTGTCTCAACATGTTGCAGATAGGAAATATTTTGATTGATTTTTTCAGTGTTTTCTTGTGTATTATACTCGGGAAGTTTTTCACTGAATTTATAAATTTTGTTGTTTGTCTGTTCGTTTTCCGGCAATTTTTTTAAGGGAGGCACTTCCATCAAAACCAATGTTTTGTGGCTGAACTTTTCCTTTATTGCAGAGACAAGATCTTTGTAATCTGAGAATATTATTTCTAAATGATGACTTGTTTGTTTTAGAATAGCATGGGTTCCATCCTGTAAAATGACTGTTTTCATCTTTTTTTGATCATAACCATGTAGTAATTGCAGTTTTTCCTTTGTCGTCGAGCCTGGATACGCATGTATACTGCAGTCCTGAGGAATTGTCCGATCTCTTGCCAGGTGTGAGGATACTACTACCAATTGAAAAACTTTCTGTTTTCTCCTTGACCTTTAAGGTTTCAAACTTTCGAATAAAAACGTCATTTTTCGCACTCGTGTTAATTGTTGGTGTTATTATAGCTGAAGTAGTTGTTACCTGTGACGATTTTTTAAGGAATTCACTCACTGTTACCACATGATCGGCGATGGGACTGTCCTTTTCTTCTAATTTTTGACAAAGTTCGCAATAAATTTTTTTATGATCCGCTTTTGAATAACTATTAAACTTTTCTGCAGTCATCATCATGATTGGAATATATTACAGGAGGATATTTACTGGAGTAATTTACAGTTCTTGATTTTTAAAATTTGAACTTTGTTGCAAAATCTGTTGCTTAAAATGAACTATTGTGCTAACGTTTTAAACTAGCAATGCATAGGAAAAGGCTTCAAACGTTGTAAAAATGAAGGTCAAGAAGCAACTGTACAGAATGAAAGATTGTGCTTACTAAAAACAAATTTATAGATTCAAATCTCTATTGCTGGGCAATCCTTGATAAACAGCAGAAATTCTCAAAAATGGGAAGCGGAGTCACATTTTTCCATATAAATTAAAGAAAGCTCACTGAATCCATCCGTACTTTGAGATCTTTAACGTTCCCAAAATTCGAATCTTTCGAAATTCCAACAGAATGTTAGCATCTCTGTGAATAATTAGTATATTTTGGTAGATTCATCAATGGATTAGTTTTTGTTCTGCGATGCTTAAACAAAGAAGCAAATTTAAACTCAGCGTAGACAGTTGTTTTTATTTTTTTTCTTTAAATTTGCGAACCAAAAACATGAATCAAAACTTTGCCAAATTTAAACTGCTCAAAACGATCCTAATTTTCAAACAATTTTAAGCGAAATTTACAAAAGGATTATCACAGGCGTCTAGTAGTAAAAGAAAAAAATTTTCAGACTGACTTGCGAGAGTTCGCCTTGCGAGAAAATCAGTTCTGACGCAGCGGAGACTTAAGGTTTCGTTTTATTTTGTCTGTTTATATTGTATATTGGTTAGTTTTGAATCCTTAATTATGTTAAAATTAAAATTCCATCATCATAACTCGATCCACATAAGAGGCTCTATGTGTTATTCAAGAAACTATGTGTTATGTGCATGTAAATTTAGGGTTTTGGGCCATAACTACTCAATTAAATGAACCTTCTGGTAATTAGCCAGCAACTAACTTTTTCATAAGCTAAAATGATATAATACCCAGTATGTGTGTGGACGATTGATTCAGTCTAAGAATCTGACGTTGAAAAATGCCAAAACGTGATCTAATTTAAAAGAAAGCAGAATTTAAAAAATTGTCTATTAACCCCTACATTTCTATTTGGTTAACACGAAGAGTATTTGCTTTCCTAAACTGATCTGATGTTCAGTTGTGATAGTTCAATATCTAGTCTGATGGAATGTTGAGACATGGCCACAGGGGTATCATTTCATAAGATACATTTAATTGACGCAGTAAAATGTTCATTTACCATTATCACTTAATTATCTTTTACTAATCACAAAGAAAATGAGATTGTTACGCAATAATAAAAAAATACTTTGGATGCCATATCAACTTACATATCCACAGTACGTCGACGGACGTGTAAGAGAGAAATTGAAAGAAAGCCGAATATTTAACGAAATTATAGGGCGGTAAATTTTAAGATAACTTTTGCGGCCAGCTTGTCCTCTGAGATAGGCCTACCAAATTCTCAACTAATCATAAACGATTGTTTGAGAATTGAAACCTGAGTAACTTCTAGCAAGGAAACTGAAAGCGAATTATTAATTAATTATCTTGGAATTATCCCCTGGAATTGATATGGCTCATGAGAATTGATATGAAACTATTACGACCCAACCTGAGACCAATTAAGTATTTTTCATGGTACTTAACTAACAATTCAGGGTATTTAAAGGCAACCTGCTTTCGGTTCTGCTGGTGTTTCGGCTCTGCTCGACAACGTCGACTAGTACATATCAACTTCAAAATAAAACTTGATATGTTCTGTTTACTTGCTACGCTTCCGTTGTGAGGTCTTCGTAAGGGTTTTGAATGGTAGAGCTAAATATTTTTTTCATCAACCATATGGCAAATCTTATGTTTTTAAAAGCAAGGCATAAAACAAGATTTTTCTGATAAGTTTGCTATTGTTTTTTATTACTTATTGTAGCTTCTTGGCTTTTTGAAAACCGCTTTGTCGAAAAAATTCTATTGATGAAAATAAAATAAAGCACATTGCTTTCTTGGTTTAGCTTTAAGTATTAATGAAAAAAAACAAATTAGAACAACTGATTAGTTAATTTCAACGAAGGAGCTTTATAGACAATGCAAACTAACTTTGACTATAATCCGAATTTTGAGATCTAGGAACTATAATTTTAATTCAAGAATTCAACTTGAATCCCCATTACTAGCATCTACAGCTACCAAATTTTTTCTAAGTAATTTTGATGCTTTTTTTCACATTTTGTAAATTTATACATTGAAAATGTGGCTCACATATACTTTAGCCTAAACGCTTTATTGGTTTTTATTTGACTCTTTCAAGGTGCTTAGCAGCGTAAAATGATTGTTTTCGACATTAATTTCACGCCGCCGTCACTTTCAATGACGGTGTTGCTGCAATTTTCAATCGAGCTAAATTTTGACCTTCAGTGATAACCTATAAATCTGATAAAGCAATTCAAGAAAATAATGAAAATAATATTGCACCTCAACAAAAGTGTTTAATTCGGCTCCGGTAGACGCTGGTAACGCTTTATGACTCCCTTTTTTGTGTGGTGTGGGGGGGGGGGGGGTGAGTTCGAAAGCTCCCTTGTTGTTATCGAAACAACCAGCACATGCAATGAGAACTAAAGATATGGTTTAATGTAAAATATAATGCACGTATGAGTTAAGGGGGGCGCGTATGAGTATTCCATTAATGGATACGATGCAATTATTTAATGCATCGTATCCATTAATGGAAGAAGACAGGCAAGTAATAATAACTAATCAATTAACTAGTTAGTACACCAAGTTAATTAGTAAAAAGACAACGGTATCAATTTGTGTGTGATTGAATTTTACGCTGATGTGTTTTTTAACATCTCGCGAACAGATAAAATATAGCACTGTAAATATAATTGTCGATTTGTATATTTCGTTTGAGTTATTTTATGACACCTGGTTTTATGGTAAGTATTTTTTTTTTCGTTTTACTAATAATGAACTAATGATGTAATGCAACTTCCACAGACAAAGGTTAAACTGCTCAAAAAAAGGTGTTTAGTTACACTTGCAAGCTTCACTATCAATTTGGAATTCCATTAGACGTGCATAACTCCAGTATTTAAAAATTGTCAAAAATTATTTATCCAGCTCCAATTTGCAGACAATAAAAGATTACCTTTTTCCGATGAAAACCTTTTTCCGATGAGTTAAAGTCCATGTTTTCTCCCCATAACTTCAAGATAAATATTTTTTACTTCGCTTTCAGTTTATTTTACTAGAGTATTATTTTACTAGAGTATTCAT
>NC_134471.1:80257650-80262650 GCF_964194025.1 Convolutriloba macropyga | reverse complement strand
AAATAAGGCAATACACAAAAACAAATATGAGATGCAAAGCATCGAACATCTAGTGGACACAGTGGCTCTGTACATAACGCAAAGAAAACAATCCCCAGGGTTTTCTTGGTTCTCAAAAAAAGACCTTGATTACACGTGTAGCCAAATCCCCCTGGACAACTCAATAGCAAAACACTGCAAGTTTAGGATCTTGGCTGGCAGAGCAACAGGAACATACAGATTCCTGAATGGATTTTACGGTTTAACTGATATACCAGCAACATTCCAAAAAAATTGACAAAAACTTAGAAGGAATATATTGGAATTTCCTGTTTCTTGATGGCATATTGCTAATCACTAAGGGAACAGTTCCAGAACACGAACGAGAATTAGATAAAATTATGAAAAAATTAGAAAACGGAGGTTTAGCAGTTAGACTCCAAAAATGCGAATTCGCTAAAAACAAAATCGAATGGATCGGATCCACCATAACCCCGAGCGGAAACACTCCACTGATTACAAAAATAGAAGCCACAATGAAACACAAAAACCCTAAACCAACTTCTGTCGTTCCTACGGAGCGTACACCACCTGAAAAAATTCATCCCGAAACTCGCGGAACTTTCCGAACCACCACGACCATTACTGATGAAAACTCCGGACTAAAAAAACTAGATTGGAAAGAAGAACAGAGTTCTGCATTTAACAAAACCAAAAACAAATTACATCACATGGTCAAAAACAAACACTTCGATACGACAAAATAAACACGAGTCAAATGCGAGGAAAGCGCAAAATAATTGGGGCTAGTATTAAACAAAACATAATAACGAATGGCACAGAATAGCATTCGACAGCCAGTTTTTAAGTAATCACGAATCCAGATTTAGCATAAATGAATTAATTAATTAGAATTATTAGCCGTGGTGTGGTCCGTTGAACATTTTAAACTCTCTCTGTATGGAACACAGTTCACATTACAAACGGACCACTGGGACCTGCTAACAGCTCTAAACGAAAACCGCGGTAATAAAACATATAAAAGCCACTTTACCAAACAGGTAGATAGACTCCTACCATTCAATTTTAACTTAGAAATTATCCCAGAGAAGAATTTGGGGTTCGCTGACTACCTCAGCCGCCACCCAAACCATCCACCGCCCCACGGTCAGCCAATGATACACAGTATATAACCAATTTATTCAACGACACAATTAAGCTGACATAATATTCGATGAATTACACATCACCCACGCGCACTCTCCCAGACAAATACCAGCTAATTAATTTATCAGCAAATAGTTGCACGCACGTATACCGACAGCGCTTTTTGCCTGAAAGTAAGCAAAATTCAGTCGCACTCTGTTAATACCGACAGCGCTTTTTGCCTGAAAGTAAGCAAAATTCAGTCGCACTCTGTTAATTCAATTTCACCGCAATTAATTTATTCTCACTCCCACTTATCAAACAAGTCGTTCGCTAGTAAATCAATCAACCAAAAAATCCTGATTTTCCATCAAAATTCCAAAACATCCAACCAATCCTTTCCATTACTACTAATTACTCTCAAATGTACCCCTAGGGATACAACAAAATTAACGTTACCACGAGAAGCCTCCCTGAATACAACACTTTTGAACAAAAATCCTCAAAAGAAAACAAGGACAAAACAAATCTAAAAACAAAATGAAACCCGCAAAAACAACTATTGCCACCCAAACCCACGAAGAGACAATTAAAGGCCCGGGTAGAGCAGCACTAAGATCTAATCAGTCCGACCCAATTTACCTCCTCAGCAATTCAATAGACGTGCCCCGATACAGGACAAACTTATGCCAAATAAATGGCGAGGAATTCCTTGCAGAAGCAACGCAAAGGACCGCCAAATGGCTCCCATTATAAAATTAATCCGGGATCGAGACTAGGAAACCCTAAAGCGAGTGAGCCGTACTTTTACTCTCTGAAGAGATGCCTTTCGGTCACAGCGTCCGGATGCGTGCTCTATGATAATAAATTAATGATCTCCACATCACTCAAAAAACTAGTGATAGATTCGCTTCAGTAAACCTACCCAGGCCAAACTGGGATAATCCGTCTCGCGGACCTGTTTTGGTTCCCACGAATCCGTAGAGACTTAACAACCATAGCACAATCGTGTGGGGATTGTATCAATAAAGGTGAAAATCTAAAACCTATTTTACTAAAACAATCCCTAGGGATGCTCCCAAACTTAACCGAACCCAACGAAGAGGTTCTACTAGACTTTGCTGGACCCCTTCCTTTTAGGGAACATAAACAAAGCTATTATATACTAGTCTCAGTAGATCGTCTAACACACCACCCAAACGCAAAAGTACTTAAGGATTGTGGTACTCAAACGGCGTAAATTACTTAGAGGAATACTGTCGATTTCGCGGCATACTAGGATCTATCCGCTGTGACCAAGTTCAAGCAATTAAAGCAAGAGAATTCGAAATTTTTTTGTTAAAACAAAAACATCAAAATAATTCTAGCTCCCGCGGGATATCATAGAGCTACCGGCATGGTGAAAAGATTAATTCAAACAATAAAACTGAGAATAGCCGTCATGGATTATGATCCACTCTGGTCATCTTCAGACTTAGCGACAATAGTAGCGAAAGACTAAAATCAAACCATTCGAAGCCCATTTTGGCAGGCCCCAAATACAGAACTATCTAATATCATTTCTGAACCTACAAACAAAAACCTGTCATACCATAAAATAAAAAAGTATGCCTCAGATCAAGAGACACTCCGTCATCCAGCACTATCCAGGGAAATAAAGTGGGATTGGGACAATGACTCAGAACCCGAACTAAACATTCAATGCAAGACACAATCACAGCCTACCCCAAAAATGATGACGGATTCGAATGACTCAGGGAACGCGCCGCTGCTTAGCCACACGCGCATTCCTGGTAATATAATCTCCGACCGGCTTGAAATAACTTTTGGTGATAAGACCACTACCGTAGTATTCAAAAAGAAAAATATAGCTCGCAAAACTTTAGCTCGAAAAACCCAAAAGAACACTAAAATCCCAATGAAATTTAATTCCAGATGGAACAATTGCGAACCACTCCCCACACAATTACGTAAGACATTGATAATCGAAAAAACACAGTATTCGGAAAAAAAATTTAGCCATAGTAACCGAAACAAAACCGCGTGAAACAGAAAAAACCCATGGTAGCATTAAACGGTTAATACACATGGTAGCAATTTAAACGGTCGGCGAATATAAACGAAATCAAGAAAAAACAAAAAAGTTCTGTTTAGAAGAAGAACCCAACAAGCGCAAGAGCAAGAAGCAAGGGCGATAAAAGCCAGATCCACCCCGCTCCAAGAAAACCCAGCATCCTCATAACAAAATCCAGTGAACCGACAACACCTGGAACCTTCAGAAGTTGTTGCTCTTGCGCATTGCAACCAAATAGCCCAAAAGAGACCACGCACATCTCAAAGACAAACACCCCAAACACACACAAGCCGAAACAACAGCAGCGCTCAAAAGCTAAATCCCACGGAGCCATAAACGACCGCAGGAGCCCGTCTGCAAGAGCCCGTCTGACCAAACCGTCTTCAGCAGACGAATTCGATTGAAAATCAAAAGCGGCCGCCTTAAAACAAGCAAAAGAGACAGAACAAGATAAGCAGCAAGATAAGGAGCCAAGAAAACTTTTTTACTCAAGCTCCTCTGATTACAAAAGCTACACATCAGTAAACAAGAATCAACTAAAGTTCTCCCCAACCGTGAATGTCATCAGCATCGAATCCGATTCCCCGGGACTCCCCCATTCAAAATCCTCACATCATCGAAACCCGATGACTTTATGAACGACATTCAACAAGAGCCTCAGCAAGTAGATACGCAATCTGATTTTGTTCGAAACTAAAAAGATCCCTATAACCATCATCAGGTCCACACCAAAGATGGACAAAATTGTCACAAAAAGTACTAGCGCCAACACCTGACGATAGTTCAGCAGACGATCGAGATCGTATATTTGGACAGCACCGAACACACCGGAAATATGGGCGATCAAGATATCACAGAATCAAGCAACCAAACACCACAAGAAACCCCACAAGTAGAATTAGAGGAAGAGCAAGAACCAGTAGCAACTTCGCCAGCGAAAAGCCCCATTTCCAGCTTGCATGCCAGTGATTTTTATAATCCTGAAGAATTTTAAGTTAACTAAAAATTCTCAACGATGGCGTTTGTGGTGAAGGAGCTACCAGTCCCCAGGGAATTCCCAAAAAAAACTCATGGAACTCCATACATTCACTTATGTTGAAAGTACTAGTATTTTCTGTTGCGCACAGTTAGCCATTTTGTATTACTCTAATTTCTCGTATTACTTGTACTGAATTATGAAGTAATTTGAGTTGAAATGATTTCTGACAGGTATCTTCTGGTATCGTCTAGCTCGTGTCAATTCATTTGAATAACTTCCTGTTAAACTTGACGTTGTGATATGAAACTGAACCAAATCGCTCGGAACTGAATAAGTTCAAAGGTCAAATCGAACTCGTTTTGAATAAGCTGTGACAATAAAATTACACATAACAATACTAATAATAATAATAATAATAATAATAATAATAATAATAATAATAATAAAAATAATAATAATAATAATAATAATAATAATAATAATAGTAATAATAATACAAATAAAAATAAAAATAATAATAATAATAGTAATAAAAATAATTATTATAATGATAATAATAATAATAATAATAATAATAATAATAATAATAATAATATTAATGATAATAAAAGCAATAATAGCAATAAAAATAATAATATTGAGAAAAATAATAATAATAATTGTTTACCAAATAGAGAAAAAAATTCAGTTAAAACTATTTTCACAATCCCAAACAACTAAATGAAGCAGATAATGCAATGCCACATTAGAGCTCACATGAGGCCTGACATTATTATTATTGAGCCTACGAGAGAAAAAACGAAATATAATAATAATAATAAT
>NC_134471.1:80245150-80252650 GCF_964194025.1 Convolutriloba macropyga | reverse complement strand
TCATCGCGCGGGGGGTTACATGGCGCAGTCACAGTCCAGTATTTTGTGATACAGGGGGAACCCACCATCGGAGTGAAGTACATGGTTTGGCACACTAAAGATGGCCATCATGGCAAGAGACAACTTACAATTTGATAAATTTCTCAGGCTCAGACGTGAGCAGAATTATTTTTTCCAACCCTCTCAACTTACGAAGAACCATTCGAGAGAGAAACAGACGACGAGGAGAGACAGACAACAGAGAATGGAACGAAGAAAAGTGGATTGGGACAATGAATGTAAACAGATAGAACAAAAAGGGCCCATGATCCCCTTTGACGAGTCTGACCTAAAGGTCAAAAACCTAATATACCTCATCCTAGGATCAGAAGGCAGTATGACTTACCATCAAAGAAACCCGCGTACGAAAATAGAGCGGTGCACAACAAATGAGCTAGTCCATGAGCTAACATTGACATTCATCCGTCCACGCAACACAACATTCGACCAATTTCAGTGCTTCAAGGCAATGCAACAACCAAATGAATCGCTTGAAACGTTCTATAGTCGGCTTCGGGAACTAGGTTCCCACTGCAGATTTGAAAACTAGAAGAAGAGTTAAAAAAGATATATTTATATCTAATATGAGAAGCACCAACATACAAATGGAACTCTTCTCGGAGATGCGCACCCCTCATCAAGCATTGAATTACGCAGTCAATAGAGAAAGATGGCAAGCCAACCAACATGAAATCCTGAGGGTCAACAATACAAACTGAAACACAGTTTCTCACGTTTGACAAAACAAACAAGAACAGCAACACCCAGCACACAACAAAAACCAACTTGCTGCTGGAATTGCTGGGGCATATTCTCCTTGGCCCATCTACAAACCATGACCTGCAAAAACCACGCAATATAAAACACGCAAAAACGTTGGAAACTACACATCATTGTTTGCAGCATAAATGCCAGAACGACGACCAACCCGTTATACAGATCAACCAAACACAAAATACAAGCCGCAACAAACTAGAAGAATGAGAAACATAAAATAGGAAGCGCCAGAAAGCGACCAAACTGACCAAAGCGTGGACGCCGATGCCGCATTATACATTAAAGAAATCCACGAGGATTGTGCAAACATCAATCTCATTCGCCCAACACAGTTTTTCACAACAAAAAACGACATAGTCAACAAGGAACCAAACGGCGATTTCGGGGGTGGAAACAACAACACATACACACAAACTACAATGTATCGCGGATAATGGCTCTCCACAATCTTTCATCAATCAGGAAACAGCACAACATCTCCAAAAAAAGATTCCTAATACAAAAAAGGAAAATTTACTTTATAAATGCCTCAACAATAACAACATTGACATAAAGGGATTACTCATTATCGACATAGAGTCAATATCAACGTCAGCAAAAGCTTGCAGAGTGTTGATAGTAAACAACAAGACAAACAACATCATGGGCAGAGATTTGTTATCAAAACTGTGCATCACACTAAACGCCACAAAAAACGCTGGTAAGAAAATCAATTTAATACCCAACTTCAAACGGAGAAAAATATTATAAAATGGGTATTCCAAAAATACCCACATCTATGCACATGTCTAGGTCGTTCCAAAAACAACATCGCAAAATCGATTATCAAAACGGAATACACCCCCTCCCAACACAAATGACGACGAGTCCCATTACACCTCCTCGGAAAAGTAGAGAACGAACTCCTAAAACTGATAGAGGATAAACAAATAATGAAACTAGACGAGTGCTCTGACGACAAATTTTTTGTCAGCCCAGTAGTAATCACCGTGAAGAAAGAATTATCAGTGAAAAGAGTTCTCGATTCCAAAAAACTAAACGATGCAATACACAGAAACAAATACCAAAATGCAAAGCATCGACCACCTTATAGATTCCGTAGCAGTGTATATATCCGAAAAAAATCTGTGCCAGAACAATATTCTTTTCGAAAATTGACCTAATATAAGCTTACAGTCAATTTAAACTAGACGATAATATCAAAAAACAATGCAATTTTAACATTTTAGGCGGTAGAGCCACAGGTACATACACAGTTATAAACGGATTCTACGCAAACAGAGATATGCCAGAAACATTCCAAAAAACGAAAGACTATACACTACATGACAAAAAAACAAAACTCGCATATCTGGACGACATACTAATAATAACAAGAGGAACCCTAGAAGAACACGGAAAAGAGCTAGATAAAATCCTACATAGATTAAATGAAGAAAATCTAGCGATTAGCCTCATAAAATGCGAATTTGCGGAAGAAGAAATCACATGGCGCGGTTTCATCGTCACTCCAAATGGAGTAAACCCCGTAAAACTCAAATGTGATGCGATCATAGACTTAGAAAACTCAAAATCGTTAAAACAGCTACGGTCATTCATGAGATGCAACCATCATCTAATAAAATTTACCCCAATCTGGCAGAACTATCAAGACCGTTGCGCCCGTTGCTATCAAAAGCAAACAAAAAACCCCAAAATAAACTACACTGGAAGAAGATGAACATATTAATGCATTCAATCAAATAAAGCACAAATACAAAAAATAACGGAAATAAACATTTCGATACATCGAAACAAACAAGAGTACGACGTGATGCTAGCAAAAGAGGCTTAGCAGCCCGTCTAGAACGAAAGTTTGGCAACACATGGGAAGCCATAGCATTCGCCAGTCGCTTCCTAATTAACTTAGAGTCACGTTATAGCACTAACGAATTAGAATTTTTAGCGGTAGTATGGTCGTTAGAACATTTTAAATACTACCTATATTGGTCGGAATTTATTCTCCAAGTGGACCATCAAGCTTTACCTACAGCACTCAAGGAAAATAGGGGAAACAGAACCTATCAAAGTAAGCTAACACGTTGGGTAAACCGGCTTCTACAGTCATTTTACATTAGAGCACGTCCCAGGGAAATACATGGTCTTTGCCGACTACTTAAGCAGAAATCCAACTAGAAGCGCAATCCAACCCTCAGACAAAGACAAAACATCCTAATAAATACAAAGTCACAATTGACGCAATTAAACCAACTCAATTACACAACACAGCAAACAACGCTTTTTCCCTTAACTAGCTTCAAAACAAGATACTCTCCGCATCACTGCATATTCAGTCTTTAGATAATAAATCAAAACGTAAATTTCCAGTTAACAATAACAAATTAATAGCCATTACCACAAGGGAAAAACCACTTCGTGATACATTTAAGATTGCAATTCTAAAAATACAAAGAGCCCCAATAAGCCAAAAAATCTTCACATGGAGCAGGCATCCTCTTCTAAATCCTATAAATCATCAAGTACCCAAACAGAATTTACATCCAATAAGGTAAAATTACTTGATCTCATTGAACTATCTAAACATTGAATTTTCTACGGCTCAACGGGACTTAACAACTCCATCTTATCGTGAAAGTCTCACAAAAGTGTTCAACGACGATTTCATCGCAGAAGCGTCCCAAAAAGTACTCAAAGTATCATAGATTATGTAATTACACAAAAATGGGAAGACTTGAAAGAAGTAAACCCCTTTATTATCGAATCAAAAGAGATTTTTTGGTAACGCAAAAACATTGTCTTCTTTATGACAACTGCATAGTTATCCCATCTCGCTTAAAACAATTAGTCTTGGACAAAATCCACCACAAACATCCGGGACAAGTGGGAATGCTGGCTCTCGCCAACTTATATGGTGGCCACACATACATTCGGAAAATGTATCCAAAGCAGACAGTGAATAGATGAAAGAAAAACTTTAAATCTCTAATCACTAAAATACAATTAGGAAAGTTACCTATTTTAAAGGAACCTAATCAGGAAATCAAGATGGATTTCGACGAGCCAATCCCACACAAATTTAGTACGCAAAATAACTATATATTATTAATCGTAGATCGATTGTCTCAATATCCCCTCGCGGAAACCTTTAATAATTTTGATACAGACAACGCGATTGACTATTTAGAACATTTTTGCAAAGTACATGGTATACCGCGCACATCAAAACATTGCGATCGAGCACAAGCGTTTAAGGCAATAGAATTCGAATTACTTTGCAAAAATAGAAATAATAAATTAATACTAGTTACAGCTGGAAATCTTAGAGGAACAGGGATGGTAGAAAGACTTATGCAAACGGTAAAACTGCGTCTGGCAGTACTTGACATTGACCTCATTTGGAATTTAGAGACTCTAAGTTCTAGAATAGCAAGCATAATCGAGTAAATACGCCTCACGCCTAATAGAACAACTAGAGTAACGCCATTTGAAGCACATTTTGGTAGAACACCAAACACAGAACTAACTAATATGCTAAGCAAGCCATGCACAAAAAATCTATCATATCACATTAAAAAGTAAGTGTTTAGGCAAGCGAATACTCCGACACGATGCACTGACGCCAGAAGAAATGTGGAGAAGAGATGGCAGTTCCGAAGACGAACTGGACATTCAATAGAGAAGAGATATTTCTCCAAACAACCCACCCACACAAATAGACTCCGACGACTCTGAAAATTTCCCCTTGCTACCAGATCACCAAGTAAGATAACGCCCTGCGAACTCCATTTATCCATCGGAGATAAAAACAACTAAGATATTATATAACAAACGAAACGTAGCACGTACATCAATTGATAGAAAAGTAAATGAACCAAGAACCACCTTAGCCCCCCAATGGAACATAATAAACGACGGCACAATCACAAACTATACTCCACACACTATAACAATTGATACTCCATTAAGGTAAAACACAGTCATACGAAAGAATGACGTAGCCATCGCTACCGAAACTAAGCCATTACCAGAAACTAAGCTAACAACAGAAAAAAACCGATACCAGAAACAAAGCCACGAATTATACACATGGAAGCATGTAAGACCGTAGGCGAGTATAAAAGAAACCAAGCAAAAATTCAAAAATTCTGTTTAGAGGAAGCCACAATGGCAAAACAGAATACTCCACTATCAACAGGGAGCCTACAAACAACCAATGCAATCCAAGAGCTGCCCCGGCCATCAAGAGTGCCAACAGGACCAACACAAAAGAGCGCACCCAAACGACCAGGAGCGCAAGAGGTACCAAAGAGGCAACCCAATAGGAGAATTAGCAACAATGGCACAGCTAAAACAAAAAATTGTCAAAAGACAATATAACTCAGCTGGCTAATAAAAATCAAAAAGTGCAACAAAGCACGAAAGACAAAAACCTCATAGGAGGCAAGAAGCCCTATACAAAGCAAAGCAACCCGATACAAAGCTTCAACGAAAAAGCCAAACAAGTTGCACTACGACAATCCATGGTTGCCTCCACACTGAGACTGCAATCCGCTAATTCGGACACTCAAACAAATCGATCGTTTCTCATCTTCAATACCCCCGAACCACAGCCACCATCCATACAAGTATTTAACGTCGACGCAGATCCCTCAAACAGCAATTCCTACGAAATTATAGCAAGCAATGATCCAAATGATTTCATGGAGACCATCTCCAATTGTCCATCAACGCAAAGACCACAAATCATTGCAACGTCATTCCTTGATAAAAGCAGCGACGCCAGCCCCATCTTTAAAGTTGCCTTCAATAAATCGACAAAGAAGATCAACAAAATAGTTCAAAAAATCAATTCTGAGAACGCCTGATGCACAGATCACCAAACATCAGAGCGTTCACACAAAAGTAACAACATCGAGCCGCAAGTGATATAGCTCGAGTCATCGATCTCACCCCAACTAGAAAGTAACAAAGAGTCATTCCAGACGGAGCAAGCTGAAAGACAAGATCCCACAAAGGATTTTAAGCCTATCCAAGCGGAGCCAATAAAACCCCGCAAACAATCACGGCAAATACAGGTCAACCAAACAAGGAGAAAGACCAACAAGAAGATCTACTCATCACAGCGCAGCTCCATAAGGAGACCATCAATAGCCCGGCAAGCTCCTTGATTTATAAAACCCCGCCATCCCCACCACTGGTCGATTCAATATCCAGTCTCAATGAAGACGATATAAAGGCATTAAACGAAATCCAAAAATATAGGACTTCTTCACAAGAGGGGAAGTGAGATACCAGTCCATTCTGGATCACATAAAACTCATTCATTTAACCCAAGTCCTACAAGTATTTAGTATTCTTATTTATAAACACTTGTGTTATATAATTAAATGCAGTTGTAAATATGTTAACTCCGAAAGGAGAGTTTAGTGTTGTTCAATTCACGCCTGCGAAACAGCAGGTAAGTTTCGTTAATCTCACTTTCACACATATGCTAAATGCAGACAAAAACAAATTTACATCATAGACAGCGGTTGGTTCGTGGCCAAACAATGAAGTGTTGAACTTAATTCTCTTGCAGGTCAAAAGATTACTTTAGACCACTGGAGCGTTCATTAATACATAAGCTTTGAGAACTAGATTTTCGATCATTCCCTTCGGAAAATTTAGCTTACGTAAATAGAACTGACGTATCCTCGTCCCTCGAACACTCTCCGACGGATACAATCCACACAATTCTATCGCGCGGGGTTAAAATGTTTGTAATATTATTATTATTATTATTATTATTATTATTATTATTATTATTATATTATTATTATTATTATTATTATTATTATTATTATTATTATTATTATTATTATTATTATTATTATTATTATTATTATTATTAAAAATAATAATAATAATAATAATAAAAATAATAATAGTAATAATAATAATAGAAATAATAAAAATAATAATAATAATATTAAAAATAATAATAATAATAATAATTAATAATAATAATAATAATAATAATAATAATAATAATAATAGTAATAATAATAATCATCATCATAATAATAACAATAACAATTATAATAAAAATAATAATAGCAAAATTAATAATAAAAAATAATAATAATAACAATAATAATAATAATAATAATAATAATAATAATAATAAAATAATAATAATAATAATAATAATAATAATAATAATAATAATAATAATAATAATAATAATAATAGTAATAATATAATAATAACAGATGTGTGGGTATTTTTGTGTGTGTTGTGTGTGGTGTGTGTGTGTTTGTGGGTGGATGCTTGTGTGCTTGTGTGTAGGAGTGTTTGTGCGTCTGTCTGTTTGTGTGTGTGTGTGTGTTTGTGTATGTGTGAGCGTGTGTGTGTGTGGTATTTGCTTGTGTGTGGGTGTAAATGTGTTGGCGTGTGTGTGTTTGTGTGTTCAGGTGTGTGAGTATGTATGTTTTTGTTTTGTGTGTGTTTGTGTTTGCCTGTGTGCGTGCACATGTGTGTGTGTTTTGTGTGTGTTTGTGCTTGTGTGTGTGTTTGTGTATGAGTGAGCGTGTGTGTGTGTGTATGTGTGTGTGTGGGCGTGTACGTGTGTCTGCTTGTGTGTGTGTGAGCAGGTGAGAGTGCGTGTGTGTTTGTGGTTGTCTGTGTTTGTTTGAGGCTGAGTGT
>NC_134471.1:80110469-80244950 GCF_964194025.1 Convolutriloba macropyga | reverse complement strand
AGGAAAAAAAGGTTCTCATTAAGGTTCCCATTTTGTCCCTCCTCCAAAGAAAAACACGTCGTTGAATTGTAACGGTAGTGTGAAGACGTAACAATCAAATTGCGGATGAGTTTTTAATGAGAAATACCAATAATGGACCGGAAAAATTATTTCAAAAACTTAAGAGGAGGTCTTATGCTCCTCATTGCTCGTCATTGACACTATACAATGGTTCATTTTATATCCAGAAAGAGAACACTGCGATACAATTTTCAAAGATCACCTGATTTCTATGGTGCTACTACTATCATTTCCTTGTTGGTCACACTCATCATATTGATTTGCAGAGTTCACGTTAAAGTTGTTGTCTTGACTAACAGAATTGAAAACAACTGCTTGGTATTTTGGAAAATGGGTAAAAACCCGGCCCGGCATTTTGTCGAAAGGATGGTAATTACTGATCCCTTTGATTAAGATTATGCTGTAAGTCAGAAACAATTCAAATCTGAAACAGTTAACGTTTTCGAAAAGCTGACGTTTTTCACATTTTAAACACACTAATACACATTTTTTGAAATGGTTTAATTGCTATAAATAAATTGACAGACTTCATTTGAGCCATATTTTTCATCGGTGGCGGAGGAGGTCGGCCAGGCATCCAATTTTGCACGGGAAATTGCGAGCACAGAATCCCCTCCTTCTGTATGATTTGACCTTTTTGTAGGTAGAATGTTGAACAAAACAGAAGAAACTAATTGAATTAATTTGCAAAATTTATTATTAGTAGTAGTCTTTACGGCAACTCATTATAGTAACTCAGAACCGACAACTCATTATAGTAACTCAGAACCGGAGCAGAACCGGAGCAGGAAGCCAATGTAAAAATCCTACAATCATACTCACTAAACATATCAGTCTGAAACAATTTGTCATCGCTATAAAAGCACTTCAATTATGGAAGACTCAGCACATTTTTCCGAATTGTGAACAATTTTTTGTGAGAGAAGTTTCTGCCTTATTTGGAGGAGTAACACTTTATTCGACTCAGTTTTTGTACGAAAGGAGTCGAGGCTCGAAATTATACCAAAACAGTCTCTGAGCTTCGACTCTGTTCAGAACTAACAAAATCTGTTCCACTCTAACAATCTGTTTTCGGAATGAAGAAATGGAGCTGCAGATCTTCATGTTTAAAATCCAAGGCTTTTTCAAGATTAGAAATATCAGTTAGTACAAAGAGTTGTACAACATTTGCTGCAGTTCTATGGCTGGGTCGACATGAACGGTTTTGATTTCTTGTCATTGATATTATATATCTGTTAAAAGGTGCTGATCAAAACGTTTCTTCAATATTCAGATATCTATATATAAACAGATTAACACAACGTGAACCGCAAACAGGGAAGGAAAAATATAAAACCAGGATAATAATTAGGCATTAACATTAAAGTTAGCATATATATAGTCAGAATAATGGAACTTAGACTTTTCTTGAGCGTCTTTTTTCTCCAAAGCTTCCAAATTTTTCAGTTCTTCATCTAACTGCTGTTGAATTCGATTCATATTTGACGCCGTGTTCTGCTTCTGCACTTCTCTCTTGAGCCACTCAATAGTAGCCACGGTATTATACTTAATCTGATTTGCGACCATGTGTTTGCCAATACAGGTCACCAGGTGACTGGATGGATTGTCAGTCAGGCATTTGCGAGTAGCCAGGTCGGTTCCGAACTCATAGTAAGTAACGTATGTCTCATCAGTCACAACGGACTGGAGTCGGATCTCCGTTTCAGAGTAGATGCCAATCAGTTTCCCATTGCAGGTGAGAAGACACTTTAAGTCTGACGAGGAAGGTCCGAAGCCAGTATCACCTGAATTCATGAGGTGTCGCTCCTCCTTTTCTTTGTACCTGACACCAATCGAATACGCTCCATGTCTTGTCACGCGACAAAGTAGCAATGGAAACTGCATTAAGAGAGAAAGCGAAGTGGTTGATGGCTGGAATGCATGTTGTCCCTGCAGCCTGGATATCTAGTAGAGTTCAATTGAGAATCTGCAAATTTATCGTAACTGGTAACGTCCTGCGTCTCACGATTCCAGCAAACTAGTAATCTTGGATCGTAGACGTATCCCCGTAGATGTATCTCGGAGAAAGAACAAGCTCTCTGAACAAATTGATTTCACTTTAACTCTTCTATCTGAGTGTATTTAACTTTAAATCATAATAACTGGAACGAGCTTTTAAGTGTATTTAACTTGGGGAAGAGTTGTGCAAGAGATAGCCAAACTAAAATTAACTAAATCGAATAAATGTCCCGAGAGAATCAGTAAACAATAGAGTAACAAATAACAAATAACAAACAACTGCTGCAAAATATCAATCAAACTGTAAACAACTAGAAGAATCTAAAAAAACTTGGTTACTTGAACCTGAAATTTTTTGTTTACTTGAAAATGAAGTTACATGGTTGCCAAGAGATCTGTGAACGTGGCGTTTGAGGATAGATGTGTAGATTGTGGTAAAAGTACAAAATTTACAAAGTTAAAGTTTACGGGTAATGCTCTTTTCGTGGACACGAGCCACGTGGCGCGTAACAAGGTGATTTTCCTTTGCGGAATAGTCACAATTATTACAAAAAATTTCCTCTTCTTTGCAACAGCATTACCGGCACCTTTTTATTCTTCAACTTCGCTTTTACATCATCGTCGAGTGTTATAACTTTTGTGAATGCAAACAACCCGTGGCATAAATTTGTCTCAGGGTGCTTAATAACAAATAACACCGACGCATCAACACAGGTGATAATTGACTCATGAGGTTCAAATAAGACTTTAACATCTTCCAATTTCAATAGCCAAACAAATAGACGCACAACAATTCATTCAATCACTCTGCAACAAAGCGGTCACAAACAACTTTTAATCAAATCTGAAAAACACAAAATATGAAGACCACTGAGTCTACTATTCAGACACAAATAGAAAACAAATACACTGATAAACACTGGGATCGACACCCCACGGGTGAAGCGCGAAGCTTGTATTACTACTACTTCTGGTGCTACACCACAACTAATTCTGACTCGCACATCGACCTCCACCCTCCTTCTACCTCCGCCTCCGACCTCCGCCTCCGACCTCCGGCTCCGACCTCCGCCACCGACCTCTACCGACCTCCGCCACCGACATCCGCCAACGACCTCCACCGACCTTCGCCACTGACCTCAAACGACCTCTGCCACCGACCTCCACCGACCTCCGCCACCGACCTCCGCTAGCGACCTCCGACCTCCGCCTCCGACCTCACCTAAACTCCGCCACCAACCTCCGGCTCTGATCTCCGCCTCCGACTCCACCGCAAAAGATGTAAATGCACCAATCTATTGTATAGTTGGGGCGAGAATAGCTTTTGAGAGTATCGCCATTTTAAAAGTTTTAAAAATTTTAAAATTTTAAATTTTCAAATCCTGCTATGTTCATTGTATGTACAGTCTGATGATGTGAAACATTCTGTGCAGTGTTCACCAATAATGTAATTGAGGCTGCGAAGAAGAGGGACAGAGTGAGACGTTTCTTAATTGATTCTGGGCAGACTGGCAAAAGTATTTACATTTCTAATTGTCTTATTCAGTAATGGTTACTATTGAAAGTCAATGGTACAGCGCTGAAACGCACTGCGATCAAGGTCAGTGGTTTTACACACAATTGGTTCTGCATTGACACTTACTTGCCACACGCAATTAATGAACGCTTCGTTTATTAGTTAGTTGCGTAGATAAAACACATGTCATTGCTGTTTTTGGTAGAACAGCCGCAGTACTCTTTCAATCAAGGTTAACCTAAATAGCATTGTTTTAACACCGAAATATTTTGTCTTTTTAAAATATTTTGAGCGGAAATACTCAAGTTCTCGTTCCTTTAGTTAACTTTAAAAATTATTAGTCATTTTCACCATATTTTGTACCACATGTCATTTTTAGCATATTAGTTTTCAAACACTGTTGTTGTTCTTTTTTGTTAAACTATCCGCAGAACTGTTGATGTTCTTTTTTGTTAAACTATCAGCCTAAAATTGTGAGCAAACATAATGCTTTCAAGTTCTACTATTTTTGTATTAGAGATATTGAACACACTTCTCGGGGAATGTCAGACTGTTATGACTTGTATTTCAGAAACAATTTAACGGTAATAGGAGTATGAAGCATATGATTAGTATTGTCAATTTATAACTGATAGCACCTCTATTAAGTCTTTCGGCTAAAATTTTTATTTGCAGGCAAATTTTATACAGAATCCCCCGTCATAAGTAATATATTTCTGTTTAATTTATTTGGGAGCAGGAAAATGATTTTTCGTTTTGCTTTGTTTTTACCATTCTCAGTTGCGGATCTTTGCAGTTGTGCAAGCATACAGTTAGTGGACGAACTTCAAGAACTCTAGTTAACAGGATCCAATACAAAAATTTAAAAAAATGAGAGACGTTTTGGGGTGAATCATCAATTTGAATGACAATAAAGGTTCGACTTGTTCGTTTTATATATATTTTAAAAGTTTTAAATAGTTGCTATGTTCAATTTGAAAAATAACAAAATGGTGACGCCAAAAATTTCACAGTGAAAACAACTATGCAGAACAAAAAAACAATTGCTGTTTGCTCTTTTGACTCGAAATCAACTTTTTAACGAAGTTTTCTCATTTTAAACTTCTCTAGTAATTCCAGTGAAGTTGAAGCGCAAGCGAACGTTCGAAAAACTTGGGGCTTGCAAAGGAACAGTGTTTTGCTAGATATCTGCGTGCATTAAATTTTGAACTTTGACCTTTCGAACGTTCGATAGCTTTGCAACTTTATGGGACTGACTATCTTTTTAGAGATAACATTGAGGATAATGAGGCACAAATACGCAAACGAGGTTGCAGAATTCTTTTGAGTCTCTGTACCACAGATGGGCAGTGCTGTTCTCAATATAAGTGTGCTAATCTTCACTTTGGATTAGGAGGAGGAAATCTGTGCATCGTTAAAGGACCCGAAGATTACAATACAAAAAAATTGGGTTTCAAACTTTTGCCGTACCCTACCAACGATTTCAAAGGCGATAGCAAACTGATGGCTTAAAAAATGGTGTTTAGGGATGTTTTAGGATTTTGTTTTTATATTAATAATGTGTAATTTTTACTGCTATTTAATATTAATAACATTGATTTGATTTAACCAAAAATATTAACTCAGCCTTCTCTCTATTCATCATTTGATAGAAACAGGAAGCAATTTCATATAATCGAAATGTTTCAAAAAATACTGACAACTGCTTTCTGCTTTTAGCCAAAAACTCATGGATTGTTTAGGGTATTAGTTGCTGCCTTTTCCCAGTCGGATATTGAGTAACTTCTGCAAGCATATAACAAAATGGCGACGCCTCTCATCTCATTATATGAACCAAAAATATTAACTCAGCCTTCTCTCTATTCATCATTTGATAGAAACAGGAAGCAATTTCATATAATCGAAATGTTTCAAAAAATACTGACAACTGCTTTCTGCTTTTAGCCAAAAACTCATGGATTGTTTAGGGTATTAGTTGCTGCCTTTTCCCAGTCGGATATTGAGTAACTTCTGCAAGCATATAACAAAATGGCGACGCCTCTCATCTCATTATATGAACCAAAAATATTAACTCAGCCTTCTCTCTATTCATCATTTGATAGAAACAGGAAGCAATTTCATATAATCGAAATGTTTCAAAAAATACTGACAACTGCTTTCTGCTTTTAGCCAAAAACTCATGGATTGTTTAGGGTATTAGTTGCTGCCTTTTCCCAGTCGGATATTGAGTAACTTCTGCAAGCATATAACAAAATGGCGACGCCTCTCATCTCATTTTCCGTCTCCTCTCATCCAAATACTTCTGAAACAAAAACATTCTATTCTATCTACTCGGGTCGAGTTGTTTTTTACCGCGTAAATGAAATGAGCAATCCATCCAGCGAGAAGTTTTATTGCGTCTTCGAGAAAGTTTCATTGTGTTTTCGCAAATATATTAGCCAACAGGTATCGAAAATTCTAAAATAGGTGTAAATCGTTGCAAAGTGCGTGGAAAACACCAAAATGTTTTGAATAACATTTTATTGAGACTAATAATAAACTACTTCGAATGTTGAATCGGCTTTCCACAACCCATCCAGCAACCGAAACCGAACTACAACTACAATCCAGCAGCAAGATTAAAATGTGCAATCTGCAACTACAGCTCCAGCTGCAACGGCGAAAAAAGTACAAAAGGTTGTGTAATAAACAGGACATTAAAACTCGGTGTGAAAAAATTTTCTGCGGAAAAAATTGATAACCACACACTAACTTCTGTCAGAATGTAGAAAAATGACAAAACCAACAGTGTTGCGCTGAATTTTTATTCAATTTGTGCTCAGTCTTGGGAAAGTTTTAATAATCAGACAGAAAAACTCCTCAAAGGTTCGAAGTTTGAGCAAGACTCTCATAAAATATGTTGTGAAAGCAATTATGAAGTTTTCATACTAGTTGCAATTTCAGTCCTAAAATGTGAAAGTTCAAAAAGACGCACAATGCCAATCTAGTAACTTCTTTTGTGATAAAAATATGCTAGGTAATATGACCAGATGTAGTGATTGCAGCAAAAAAAGCCTTGAAAACCATCGCAGTTTTTTGCAGTTCTCGAAAAGTATCAGGAGCGGAAAGAAGCTACAGTGTTTTTTTCCCAGAGAGAGAACACCAGATATCTGCAATCTGGTCAAACGTAGTATTCTGTTCAACACTCATATTGTGAAAAACATTGTCCCCTGACGCAAACAGAGAGAACCTAGTTTACTTAAAGAGTATAAAGCAATAGATCAAAAAGATAAGCTTGAACTGGAAAAACCTAACTATAGTGTTAGCTCATGAGAAGAACCTCCGGTCTTAATCGTGCGCTCCCAGCCGACAAAACCCGTTGCCACAAAACCGTTCGTACCCACCGTGCTTTAAGCGGGAGGAACTCACTGGAACTTTTGAACTGTTTCCAAGTTTTGTTTTGTTCTTGGGTTCCAACCATTCACTGGTGGTGTGATCAAGTTTTCTCACGAGATAACGGGTTGTTTGTTGATTTCTCTCTCCCCTTCTTGGGATCAGTGCTTCAATCCGCTTTCCAAAAGTTCGTCTGTTTTCTTTTTTCCCTTTACAGTCTTTTTTCCCTATTCGCTGTCTTTTTTTCGGTTTCTTTGTTGTATGGTACTATATATTTTTTTGTTGTATAACTTATTTTTCTGCTATAGCGCTGGACTCTTTTTACTCTTGCTGCTTTTGAGGATGGGACTTAATTTCTTCTCGATTTAGGCTTCGTTTGTTTCGTAACTTTAGACTGCCTTTTTGCGAGATTTTTGTCGTAATTTGCTGATATTGGTAGCAGGCTGCTTTGTTGTGTTGGTATGGCTGTTTGCCAGTGAGTGGCTTGGTTTCCTCGCGAGTAAAATTCTCAACTGTTTCGATACTTTCGTTGTACTACGGAGTTGGCATAAAAAATTGTTATTAGTAGAGTAAACGCTGTAACCATATGTGTTATTTTGTCGGGCATTAGCTTTACTCCTTCTTTCTAGGGTGTGACGTAAGTTTGCTCTGAGGTTACGGCTAGTTTGCTTTGTTGAATATGTGGCTGTGGTCTGCTAGCGTTGATTTTCCGTCTTATCGCATATTGCTTGCTCATTCTTTGAGCGTTCTATCCTACCTTTGTTCCGTCCGTCCCGTTTCCCTGCCTTGTTATGCGTCGTTTTGTGCATCGTTTCCATCCCGTCCATTGTGTTTCCTGCTTCGTTGTTCATCGTTTGCTCACTATTTGTTCGCGTCTGCCCCATTTCACCTCCCCTTGCGCGTTGCGCTACTTCAAGCTCAACGCCGTCCTTCTTCATTTTCGCCGGTACTTTGCTCTTTAGTGGTTTGGTTTGCTGGGCAAACCGTCAACTTATTGTTTTATGTAACCCAATCGGTGTTTTATGCGTACGTTTACGCATCTGCTCACCCTTTTCGTCGAAATAAAATTCTAACTCCTGTTTTCATTAGTTCATGCCAACATTGCCTGAATAGTTCTAACTGAGAACAAATTATACAGTTCAAAATTGGAGTCCACACTTTTTAACATCCATAGAAAATTCAGTAACGCTGTTGCTAGTCAAGGTATAAAGCTAAGATCAAACGTCTGAGTGACAAGTGCAACGATGCTTTCCTTAGAATTGTCGATGAAAATGTGAAGAGGCTCGATCTTACACATACGACTAAAGATCCGGACCCCACAAGTAAGAGCCTTGAAGAACAATTAGAGACTGTAACAAAGCAAAACGACGAGGTTTTGGCTGCTGCATGATAGTATGGTTATTCAATTTGAATCGAAATGACTGCAGTGCAAAACACATTTCACCAATCAAAGATAGGATCTCATTTTACTTCCTTCAAGCAATCATGCAAACGTAGACATAACCTAGAACTTAAAACAGTAAAAAGGAGGGAACTCGAAATACAATGCGAGTTAGATCTGCTACGAAAGGAATGCACGGTCAAGAGCACGAAGATTTTTCATGATTGAGATAGTTCAGTATCCTCCAGAAAAATTTCACATGTTTGGAGGTTGCATTTTTCTGACTCTGTCATAAGCTTTCTGGTTCTATCTGGATCTGATTAAGTCAAGCTGCTGCCATTCCTGCTTCTTCAATTCAACCTGTCAACTTATATTCAAATAAACTCAACACACATGGATAAGTTGCGGAGAACATCAAAATCACTCTAAATAGGCTGGAAGAGAAAAGTAGAACAAACAACAATGCCGCTTGTCAAATCAAAAAAGTTGAGGGACAATCAAATACACTCATCACCAAAAATGGCTTTTGTTATGGAATAAGCGACACGAATATGGGCCTACAGTTGTCTAAGCTAACATGAATTTCGATTGCATGCAGTTTGACGATGAAGGTTGAGCATGCCGAACAGTTGAAGTTTTTCTGCCCTTCTCATTCCCCGCACATTAATGAACTTGCAAATACCCGGCCAGCAGTTATTACGCTGGAAGCACAAATAAAATCTCTTTTTCCACGCCGTCTTGAACATCACAATGCCGCATATCCCATTCCTTTTAACCGTTTTCCATTTCGTTTTCCTCGCTACCAGAAATCATGAATCTTTTAAAAGAGTTGTCAGAAGCAATTACCAGCATGAAGAATAATCCTCTACTGGAGTAAAAACTTTCACAAAACAGTGTGATTGGCATGAGTGGTAAAGCAATATATACAGGCGATTGAACTTCAGTTTTTGATAGATGACGTCAAGTTCACGCACCTTGAAGCTCATGTCACAAGGAAAATTTGCTCAGCTACTGTTTTGGTCAGTGCGCTTTTGGACAAAATCAGCAGTGCTCCACCACTACAGTTGCAGAATGGTGAAAACATCATAACTATTCTGATGCTATCAAAACCTGGTTGGAGTCTTCAAGTCAATTTCAAATAACACTGACCTATATGCCTCCCCACTCCCCAACACGGCTGTGCAAAGGCTGCTGCCCAATATGAGAGAAATTTGTTCACTCTTCACTGTTAAGAGACATTGGGTTAAGGCCACACTCTTTCACAACGACAATTGGTTGAAGATGAAGGCCGAGGAACAGGACCTAATGCAACAAACATAAACAGAGGCCAGAAACGAGGAGAACATCAATTCAGTAACCAAGGTGAAAGTTGCCTCAACGACATTTGTGCCCAAAAGGGCACACAAAAAAGCTTTAAAATCGACAATGCATTTCTGCTCCAGTTGCTTCATCCATAATGGTATCTTTCGCTTTTGGGAGTGTGCTGTTTTCAAGGAAAATTCTTGCACCCAATGAGCAAAGGTCATGATCGAAGCAAAAAAACTTGCTTCTCATGTTTAAGAGAGAAGCATATGTTCCGCCAGCGACCAATTTTAAGGAAATGAAAAAAAGACGGTTGCAACAGTTCCCATAAAACACTTCCAGACGGAGCTGAGAGGGATTTTCAATCGAACTTATCCGCAACGAACAACAACAGTTTTTCGAATGCTGACGCAAGTCAAAGCAAACTCTTTAGTGGGCAGCCGAGTTATACATTCAATTTCATTATACGAGCAATATTTCTCTACGAATGTTTGATTTCATGGGATAAATTTTTCGTAAACAAAAACACTCTTTAATTTTTGAGCGACCGTGTGCTGTTGCGCGTAGGAACGTGAAATAAGGATTTTAGCGCGATCGTTGGTGGTAGAACAAATATGTGCCTAATCAGATAAAGACATTCTCTTTTTTTTCTCTATGATTAAGGTTCTCACCATTTCAGCTGGCAGATCTTCTTTTTGAGTAGTTTTCTTGCATAAAAAATAATGTGTTCAGTTTCGCAGCCGCCGACATTGCATGTTTTTTGTGATGTTCGACCTTTCTGATGAGTATTTGTAACCTTTAGCTGCATCGCAAGTCGTGAATACTAAGCAAAGTGGGCTTTGTCGGAGTTCAAAACAAGCGTACGAGCCAGACAAGGAGGAATAGTTGGCAGTTTAAATATATAATGTGTGCAAACTCTTTGACATCTTTCTCATAATTGTTTATATAAACTGCGTAAGCAGAGCCAAAATGTTCTTAAAATTTAATATTTGAGAACATAAATATACTTTTTTCGTATTTGAGAGGTACTTGTACAGCGATGAAAAGCTGTGAGACTAATATCCGAGGAGCCATCGACCTTTGTTTTCTCTGATTTGTTGATCCGTGGTTAAATAATTGAATTATAGCACCGTTATTCAAACATCCTATTTGAGCATCACTTACATATTTATTTTACATAGAATTATTTACCATAAACAATTTTTTTTGAGCTGAAACATTTAAAACTTAAAGTATAAGTTGTTATTTAATAGCGTTAGACCCAATACGATATAACCGCTATTCAATAGTTATTTCAAACGAATATAATTTTCATAGATGACGCAACAGCTGAAGTCGGTCTGGAATAAAGCTAGCCGCGGCCCTCCTCAAACACAAACGAAAACTTGTTAAAATATGGTTGACACAGAAATGTTTTCAAAAATCATTAAAGAATGCGAAATGACAAATTCGTTGGTTTTGAAGCTTACGGCCGAGGAGAAAATGACAAATGGCTGCACCTTCATTATTTTCCAAAACGCCTTCTAGATGGGAAAATGTCTTTTGCATTTGGTAAGTTAGGTCAGTCTGTAACTATTTGTACTTTTCAATTTTAACTCGCTAAATCAATTTCGTTGAGTCACAATTTTGGCGAATGCAATTTTTTTATCACAATAATAACTATATCTAATTTTTTTCATCCGTTGTATAATGAATGTATTTTTGCTGTTACCTATTCTTTTCTTATTTGCAGACATGTACAGCGGTGCAAGCATTAGGTTAGTTTTTTTTCAGATTTAGAATTATTTTTTTTTACCGGTTCTTTAGTAAATTCGAATCACAAAAGTTTTGATTTCGATTGCTTTAGAAACTTAAGAAACCCTTGCTGTGTTTGATGTCCAAATGAATGACAATATGATGGTGTCACAGTTTTTCTATTTTGAAAACTTATCAAAAAACAATATAGTCGGGTAAGTCTTAGGACTTTTTGTCTGTTTTCGGCTGCAAATCATCGCTTACCTAAGTTTCCGGGTCGAGCGTGAATGGCTAATTTGTAACAACTTGCAAGTTTCTTGCAAGTTCTTACAAGTTAACCATTAGGTCTCGACCCGGGTTTTCACATTTTTTTCAGCTTCTCAAGCGGGGATCACACTAGGCGTAATGAGGCACAATTGGGCAAACGAGGATGCAAACAACTGATGAGTCCATGTACCGCACACGAGCAATGCTGTTCTCGATATAAGTGCTCTGATCCTTTAGAGGGCATAAGTGGAGCCAGGGTATGCATCCAAAAGAGACCTGAAGATTACGCAAAGAATAACTCGCGACCAAAAATCGTGGCTTTCGTTAATAAAGATTTTAATGGGAATGACAAACCGCTGGCTTAAAAATTTGTGTTTGGGTATATTTTAGACGGTGTTCTGCTGGCTTGAGAATTAGTGTTTGGGTATAATTGAGACGATAATAAAAATTTTCATTTAGATATATTTTTGACGGTGTAACCACATTTGGAACGTTATATAACTATAATATTTTGGTTGTTGTTGTTTAATTATCGGCAATTGTGCATTTTTTGAGGCCGATTTGAGAAATTCATCGTCGATTTCATAATGTGGAAAAATCATTTCAAGAATGTTGATTTTGATCTCAATCACACTGGATTTTAATATCGGAGGACCTCATTGTGCACTGTAGTTGCAAATACTGACGCTCACACTAATCAGTAGGCTGCAAAAATACTTAAATATAAGTGAAAACTAATTGCTGCTATTTTGCTCCACAAATGTCCTTAAATTTGAATTTCGATTTTCGAAGATATAATGACAGTTGAAAGAAAAATGATACAAAAACTGTAAGAAAGAAACAGAATACCCCAAGGGGGTAAATCTTCCTTGGTTTTCCGCGCTCCTGCCAATTGCTTTTATTTGGCCACAGCGGCAGCGTTTTCAGAATGATCAGCGACAGTTGCATCAATTAGATGTCTTAGGGAAACTAGAATCGCATTTCTCTCCATATTAAGGCAGACCGATATGGTCTCTCTTTTTTGCATTAAAGTTGATAGAGATACAAACTTCTTTCTTCGCGCGATTTATATGTACCTAGTTCTATCCAACTAACCGACTGCACAAGACAATGAAAGTACAATCAATTATAACGGCGAAGTATATAAATATTGCAGGAGTTAAAAATATACACATTGTGTTCAAGATCTTTGAGACTGAATAAAAAATCGAAGTGTTTGCTACATAAAAGAGAACGATTTTTTTCTGTCTGTGATTGCTATAGAACTCCCATTATGCATATCTATCTGCCAATTCAATCAGCGTGAAAATAGGATAAGCGGGATAAATTCATTCTGCCGCTGTTTCTTCTTTTCCTATTGAATTTTTCCATTTCGCATTTCCACTCAGTTTTGACTCTTGCCGCAGCCGGCTTTGTTTCCCTTCAACTTCCCTTTCTGTCTCGACGCTTACTTTTGACTTCAGAATACTCAGACAAATTAAAACAAAACAAATTTCACACTGCCACCCCCACTGCATGCAAAATCAATGCTCGTTAAGTTTTGCATGTCTCTCTCTCTCTCTCTCTCTCTCTCTCTCTCTCTCTCTCTCTCTCTGGGCAATTAAATTTATTTATGCACTCTAACATCACGTTGCAGTGTTACACTCTAGGTCTTTTGACTCGATTCTGTTTGCTTCTTCTGTCTCAAACTTAATTAACGGATTATCTGGTAAAGGGTTTTCTTTGAAACTGGCATCGAAATCAACGATATCGCTACTTTCAATATCCGAATGTTTTTTATCCTGAGCGACAACAAAACCGTGTTCTGTTGGTTGCCACATGTTGAATTTTTGGTTGGTGGTATACTAAGAGGATTATGGTACAACAAAAATGTTAACCCACTCCGGGCTCGAGCTCAAAATAAGTCACTGTAGTCGTCATAATTCCATTCCACATCGTCGTTAAAACAATCATGTTCATCGATAGAAAAATCGCCAAATTCATATTGGCCAAATGGGAGGGTTTTTGTACCATCGGTAAGTATATTGCGCTTGTTGCCAAAAGCTGAGAGACAAATTTTGTTTGTTGTAACTGTCTGCAGCCTGTGGTGGTCGGAAGCAATTCTCGTGTGCTCTGAGCGAAAAGTGTTGTTGAAAGAATGTTGTTTCCACTGCGAAAAGTGTTCAAGAAGTTGATGTGACGATGATGTTCTTGTGTGTTTCTCATTGACCTTTTTGCTGAAACCTACAAAAAAAGAAAATGAGAAAAATAGGTGCTATTTTTTTACTAACCCCCTATGGACTCTTTTGTTACTGGAATTGTGAAGATAATGATGAGATCTTAATTAGTCGTATTCACAATTTCGGGAGTATTCCAATAAATGGACTTCGGCCTTGCGTTCAAGCCTGCTAAATTCTCCCCGAAAATCATATACAGATCGAACAAAAGTTTGGATATTATTCTCAGCTCAGGCCCTGCATCTCGTGAAAATGATATTTTACTGCGTTTTTTACATTCACAGTTTTTACCATGAACCGCAATATCCATCAGTTCATAAAAATCTCCTCGAACTTATTTGACGCAACTTGGTGCTGTTCTCTGTTTAGTGTAATGTACAGGGATGGCCAGTTTTTTTTTGTCGAGATTGAAGCACTCTGTGCAACTTTTCGATTACCAAGCCGATTTTGGCAAAGAGCTTCAGCAGTTTGCAGTGGACCATGCATCTCTCATTAACAAAGAACATTTGCAGGAGTTTCTCTTTTTGGAGGAGGGGAGATTGTTCTGTTCTTTCAATTTGATCTGGTAATAGCCCAATCACTTGTCTTCGACCACATCTTTTGACGCTGGTGTTTGTGGTTGGCTCGCAGTTGTTCAGTGATAAATATGTTTGACGTAATTCATAATTTTGATTATTATGAAATAAAACAGGGTTGAAATGGATATTTGGTCTCCCGCAATTGCACTTCTCATGTGCGCCTCCCGCGAATTTAACACTATAGTGGCAATGGTCCAAGTTAATTGTCTTCTGTGCATCTTCCAAATCTGCTACACGTTTTTCATTTATCCAACAGTGCGTACCGTTAGAGTTCTCCAAGTTTCGTCTTTGAGGTAAGGGTGCTTCCTGTTCTGCTGATAAATATCTCTAGCTTGTTTGTGAAACATTTTGACAATATTTGCCGTTCAAGCAAGAGAACTGTCTACATGATAAATAAAATGGCTTTGATGAAATGTAATCTATCACAATTAGCGCAAAACCGTACGGATCATGTTTCTCCTTGACTTGTGTTAAAGCCTTATCATTTGGCCCCCTGAAAGTAGACACATGTCGTAATACACAGGTTTTTGACGATCGCTTTAACAGAAAAGCTACAACCCGTAACACTATGTGACTGATTGTACCAAGTTCAACGATTCCAGTGTCCCCCCACTGAGCAAATCAATTACCACTCTGGACGCAGCAGGGGGAGTTTATATAACGAAAACTAATTTACATCACGCACGCAGGATATGGGAAATAATGGTATGCGGAACTCTGCAGGCATCTATTATGCACTACTTGCATGTTTTTGCGAATTCCATTGAAAATTGGGTTTTGATACGTATGAACTGGACTCTAGGCAAAAGGAGGGTAAACCACGTAGCAGCCAGGCTCGAAATTTTGTATAAGTTGATGTAACTTGAAGGCATATGAATGACAGCAGCTGCATTTTTGCAACTGTTAGTGAGTTAAAGATTGTAATTTTCAAGCCTTTCTCGACAAATTCAAAAGCAGTTTCGACAAATATGTAGGAGAATCTGTAATCAAGCCCTCGCACTAAGAAACAATATTACAAGGTTAGTATTGAAGGCCTAGTGGTGATGATTTCAGTCACGCAACAACAGTAAACCCATTACAAAATCTGAGATCTTAGAAGTTTTCAGAGGAAAAAACTGCCCGTTATCATATCAAAACACACTTACCTGAACGTTTTTGACTGCTTAAAACTGAGGAATGTCTTCATAGCCTATGGGCAAAGTAAAATTGCCCAAATGCTGATAAATTTTGGTTGATTGTGTGTAGTTGGTGAAGTTTTGTCGGTTTGATAAATTCAATCAATTCTGTCTAGACTCATTTGATGATGCATGTGATGAGCCACCAAAAACAACAACTGAAACTTTTCCAGTATTTTTGATTCCTACCGTGGAGCAGTCCTCTACAATCGACAATTTTGGACGGCAGCGCAATGTATGTTGAATCATGAAATGATCTGAAACGTGCGAATTTGACGTTGACTTTGAGAACCTTTTCAACTGTCTAACCACTTCCCAAAGGCTTGAACGCTGCTAAGAGGCTCATTATTTTTTCCACATTTGCCAATACGCTTCATCTGACCGTCTACACAAACGGACTGTCGGATGTTTGGATATGATAAAGGACAGTTTTTCCCTCTGAAAAATTTGTATCATAAATCAGATTTTGAAATGGATTTACTGTTGCTGTATGATTATAAGCACTATATGCTCATGGAAAATTTTGTGAAGGTTGTTTTCTTCGAGCGCGGACTTTATTATAGATTTTCCAACAAAACTTGTCGAAACTGCTTCTTAGATTTGTCGGGAAAAACTTGTAAGTTACAGCCTTTATCTCGGTAACTGTTGCAAAAATGCAACTGTTTGCATCCATATGCCTTCAAGTGGCAACAACTCCTTCACAAACGTGGCTGCTAGGTGATTTGTCCCTCTATTTTGACTACGAGTTGTTCTTACGAGTCTGCCTGCAAGGGACCAAGTGATAAAGTTTTTACACAAGCCAAGGAGAAAAATGAATTGTGCGGGTGTGCGCTAATTGTGATAGATCAACACTCCCTTAAGCCAATCTTTCATCATGTGGACATTTCTCCTGATTGCATGACAAATTTTGGTGTCAGAAAGTTTCACAAGCTAGCTAATGATATTCATCAGCAGAAAAAGAAGCACTCTTTCTTCAAATGCGACAGACGAAGCTTGGAAAACTCTAACGCTACGCACTGTTGGATATGTGAAAAACTGGTTTCAGATGGGGAAGATCCAGAAGACCCAAATGACTTGGACCAATGCCACTATAGTGCTATATTCGCGAGATGAGCACATGAATCGAACGCAATGGCTCGAGACGAAAAATCAATTCCACGCCTGTTGTAGTTCAAAATATTCAAAATTTTGATTTTCACCTCATTTGCTTAGCGCTTAACAACTTTGAACCAACCACAATTATCAGCGTCATACCATACAACGACAAAAAATACAGATCAATATATTTATTGACACTTTTAAAACGGAAAAGGGGAAAACCGTGAAATTGTATGAACATCTTTGATTCATAGAGTCCCTCAAGATTATATGAAAAGGGAAAATTAGTGAATGTGTTCGAATATCTGTTATTCGTAGACTCCTTCATAGACTCATAGACTCCTTCCTCTTCGTTATTAAAAAAATTTACCCGATGACCATTTTGAATTAGTGAAGGCTTTATTTTCGACAATTTGTGACGATAGCCTACGGCTACTTGAACATAAAGGCTACAGCCCGTAATACTATGTGGCTGATGGTTCTATGTTCAACAATACCAGTGTCCCAGAACTGAGCAAATAGATTACCACTCTGGACGCCGCAGGGGCAGTATATGTAACGGAAACTAATTTACAACACGCACACAGGATATGGGAAATATTGGTATGCGGAATTCTGCAGGACTATAATGACTCATACTTGAACATTTAATATGCACTACCTGCATGTTTTTGCGAATTCTATTGACGATTGAGTTTTGATACGTATAAACTGGACTGTAGGCTCTTCTTCATCCTACCCATTATTGCTAAGGAAGCATCACTTAGAAACCTGAAAGCCATGTCGAGTTATTGAATGAGCGTGAACACTTGGACATGATTCAAAACGCAAGTTGGGTTGAGGTAACGTCCGTTTTGGAAAGTCGTTGCCTCACCGCAATCAACTCCTACATTCCTAACCACGATAGCACCAAGGAATCCTGTTTTGGTTTCTGTGTCGACGCAAATAACCTTTATGGTGGCATAATGCAATGAGAAAAACTACATATTGCCGACTCTCCGTTCAGGACAGATTTTCCAATTCAAGAGATTTTGGACACCGACGGTTACGCTAACATTGGATACTTTGTTGAGGCCCATCTCTCTTACCTACCGAGTCTTCATGATGAACACCGCAATTTTCAGCTGGCGCGAACAAATGACGTGGTTGAAGACGAGTGTTTCGGCGATTAGTAAATCGAATTGAAAAAGCAGCACAATCTCCCCTCCTCAAAGTAAAGAAACTCCTGCAAACGCTCTTTGGTAAAGAAAAATGGGCCACTGCAAACTGCTGAAACTCTTTGTCAAAATCGGCTTGGTAATCGAAGAGTTTCACAGAGTGCTTCAACCTCGACAAGAAAACTGGCTATTGCCAGCCATTACACTAAACAGTGATTAGCGCGTGTTGCGTCAAATATGTTTGAGGAGATTTTTATGAACTGATGGATTTTGCAGTTTATGGCAAAAACTGTGAATCTAAAAGACGCAGAAGTAATATAACAGTTTCACGAGCTACAGAGCATGCGCTAAAAATAATTTTTGAACTCGAGTTCGGTCACTAATTGACTTTTGGGGCAAATTTAGCAACGTTGACCACAGGACCGAGGTCATTTTTGAAGTACTCCCACAAATGTGGGAACGACTATCTTTGAGCTGACAAAATACCACATTGATTCATTACATTACAATGTCATGTGCCCCACCTTCGACTGTCTCCTTCTTTACAGCTATACGCATAGTCTCCTCTATAAAAAGTGAAAATTTTTATACAAAATTTTTGAAACTATAGAAGCCACTGCCAGCATTGAGCCGTTTTGATTTTTCAAATTACCGTCCCCGTCATTTTCTTTAAAAACAGTAACAAAAGAGTCGCCCCATAAACAAGGATGAAATCGCCGAGGATTATATTGCTGACATTAGCTGTTTGATGCCGAAGCTGTGCTCTATTCTGACAAAAAGTATTTTTACTCTCTTTTTAAACAAAATTGTTAGTTGTTTAATAAAAAGTTTGTAATGGGTTAAAGCCATCTGGAAGGTTTTAACTCGTTTTATAATTACAGAAGGGGTTAGCAATTACAATATGTCCTTTTTTTCTAAATTTTATCTTTGTTTTTTAGATTGTCGAAAACTTCAGCGAAGAGAGTGTCAAAGGCCGCACAACAACTTCTTTGTACTGTCAAGTTCTTAAACAATCTCCGCACTGGAAAAAAATGCGTTCAGAGAACACCAGGTTTATTTCGGAACACTAGAGGCTGCAGAGAGCTACTACAAACAAAATTTGTCTGTCAGATTTTGAGAACAAAGGCTCTGTATTAACCGCTGGCATAAAAATCCTCCCTTTTGTCCATAAAGGAAAATGGCGCTTATGCTATTGATGAACTTGATTGATACAACGACGATGTGGAATAGAAATAGGATGATTACAGCGACTTACTTTTGAGTTTAATCCCAGAGTGGAAAAAAAAGTTTTATTGTACCGCAATCCTCTCCCCAACCAGTTTTGTCGCTCAGAATTTAAATGAAAGTCGAATATTGAAAGAAGCGATATCGTTGACTTCGATGCCAGATTTGAAGAAAAATCTACACTCGATATTCCGTTCATTAATTTTGAAGCAAGTGAAATCCAGTCAGAGGGCCAAGTGTGTAAAACTGCAAGGCAGTATTAGAGTGCATATCTAAAGTTAATTGCCCAGAGATAGATATGAAAAACTGAACCAGTATTGATTTTGCATGCAGTGTGAATTTTGGTTTAATTTCAATATTTTCGACTGTTTTGAAATCAAAAGCAAGCGGTGAGACAGAAAGAGAAGTTAAAGGGAAACAAAGGCGGCGATGGCAAGAATCAAAAGGAAAGGGAATTGCGAGATGAAAGACAGAAAAACTTAATAGGAAATGGAATTATACAGAGGTGGAAAAATTTTATGCCGCCTATCTTATTCCCTTTTGATCGCTCTCACCTATTATCCTATGGTTTAAGGTCAAAAGTTCACCCTCTTTTCTTTACGTTGGTATTATATACTACTCCTGACTTAAATTTTGCTCAGAGAAATGATTTTTGCGTTTTCAGTTTTATTTTTTGTTGTTTTGTTTTGTAATCAGACCTTATTTTTCAATTATAATTCTTGACTTCTCTAACTAAAAGAATTATCTTTGAAAAAAAGAGGCAGTAGTAAATCGTGTCGATTTATATGTGCAAAATTGCTACAAATGAGGAAAAAGTTTCTAAGAAACGAGAACTTTTGAAAAAAAAACTTGGGTTAGTTTTGTTTAACAGTGATTTATAAGATTTTTATGCTGCTCATAAGTCACCTGGCATGTTGCACCAAAAACAAGTACAATTCTTATTCTCCGGATACTTTTCTTGATCCAGGTAGCAGTTTCAATTTCATCCATTTGGTGCTTCAATATGGGTGAAAATTGATTACCTGTCCCACTTACATTTCACATGGGTAGTGATTTTTCCACCTTCCTCCATACTAATAAACTCGGGTTACCAATCATGCAACTTCTTATGATTTCATACTAAGTCATATATGATTCGTAGTAATAAGATTTGTATGTAATTTTGGTAGTCATACAAAGATCATATACGATTTTCTTGAAATCATACGTGCAAAAAATTAAAGCCTAATGAAGTTGAAAATTTTCTATCGAAGTTGAAAAATTTCTAGGAAAACATACAAAAATATATATATATATATATGTCATATAAAACGTTGACTGGTGCTACAAACTTCCCGTATGTATTTTGTAGCCAGGCAAAGCATTAAATTAGTATATCGCATTTGAAATGCACAATCGATTCTTTGTGTCCGCCAAAAGAATAACATTGCAATTTAAACATATTCAGGAAACGAATTCGAGATTATATGCATTTTTTAATATATTTCTCAATGAGGATTTATAAGTACCAACTGGCTTCAGAGGACATCAATACATTGGTTATCTAATTGGACCTACTTTTTTGGAGCCCAATTTTATAAAGAGATGCCCGGTAATCATATGGGTGTTTCCATATAAAAAACAGTACGACCAAAAAAGTTTAAGAAGTAATTGTTTGATAAATGTCTGAAAAAAATTTGTTTGATTCATGGTAATCACACTGAGATCATATATGATTTCTTGATAACCATTCAAGGATCGCATATAGTTTCTTACAAGGACCGTACTACGACACCAAACATGGACGGTATGAAATCATTTATCATACTTGTGAAAAATCAAAGAAATCTCCACCAGGGAAAACAGAGTCATCTTCACAGCACCAAAAAATACAGATATACAAATAGACAAGTACAGCTGGTCTCTCCACACATTTTCCCAAAAGATAATTTGAATCGATCTCTATTAGGGTATCTTCAGTAACCGCAGTACAATCACTTGTTAAAAAAAATCAACGAATAGCCAATAAATGAGTAATTTCTTATTATTTCTGGAAGTATCACACTCAACCATGAACTAATTATTGAAATTGAAGCCCCAGGTTGAGTCAAATTTGCCTCAACAGGAAATGATTTTTATTTAAATCAGACTGTGCGATAAAAACTTATGAAAATGAAGGCCTCGTTTTTCATGAGAATTTCTCTCACAGATTGATTAAGATGGAATTATTTCACTGTTTACTCAAATTCGTTCAACAATTGGCCATTTCATGAAGTAAATAGGCTGTGAAACTTTAACTGTAAATCGACAGTTCCATTAATGTTTTCAGAGATATGTTCCAAATATATATTTGGCGTTTCACAATGCTTATAGCAGCAAATGTTGCCGCATTAAAAACTGCCAATTCTTGACAGCTTGATTTAGTAAGTCTACACCCAATAATCCCTTCATTAACTTTGAAGCAAGTGAAAGCCAATCAAAGAACCGAGTGTGTAAAACTGCAAGGCAGTATTAGAGTGCATAGATAAATTTAATTGTCCAGAGACAGACACGCAAAACTGAACCAGTATTGATTTTGCATGCAGTGTGAAATTCGTTTTTAATTTAATATGTTTGACTGTTTTGAAATCAAAAGCAAGCGGCGAGAGAGAAAGAGAAGTTAAAGAGAAACAAAAGCAGCGACGGCAAGAATCAAAATGGGTGTGAAATGCGAAATAAAATGACTTAATAAGAAACGGAAATACACAGCAGTGGAAAGTTTTTATCCCGCCTATCTTGTTCCCTCTTAACCGCCATTACCTATTTTTTTTTTGGTAAAGGGTCGAATGATAACCCTCCTTTCTTCACGTAGGTGTTATATACTACTCTCGTTTTAGATTTTGCTGAGAGATATGATTTTTACGTTTTCAGTTTTATTGTTTGTTGTTTTGCTTCATAAACATTATTTCTAAAAAATAATTTCTGACTTCGCTAACTTAAAGAATTATCTTTGAAAAGAAGGGGCAAGGGGCAGTATTAAATCCTGTCAATTTATATAAGCAAAATTTTGACAAGGGAGGAAAAATTTCCTGACAAAAGATATATTTTGAAAAAAATTTGGGTTATTTCTGTTTAACAGTGATTTATTAAAAATTTATGCTGTTCATAAGTCACTCGACAGGTTGCACCAAAAACAAGCCCAATTCATGTTTTCCAGATTCGTTTCTTGATCCAGGTAGCAGTTTCAGTTTTCAACCACTTGGTGCTTCAAAATGGGTGAAAAATGATTCCCTGTCTCACTTGTATTTCACACGGGTATTGAGTTTTCCACATTCCTCCGTACTAATAAACTTGGGTGGCTGATCATACAACTTTCTTTGATTTCCTACTAAGTCGTATATGATTTGTAGTAGTCATGCTAGGACATATAAGATTTGTATGTAATTTTGGTGTAGCCATACAAGGATCACATACCATTTTCTAGAAAGTAATGTGTATATGAAATCTTCCGCGCCATTGAGCACTTGAGCCATATGCTTAAGTTTACCAATTTTTGCATTCATTGAATTCAGCTAATTTTTACTCATTTTTTGTGTCATTGAGCCATTGAGCCATAATGTCTAAAATTACCAATTTTGACATTTATTAAATTAAGCTTAATTTAACTAATATTTTCTTCATCTTAATATTTCTAGTTATTTTACTCTTAAAAATAATTTTAATAAAAAAATAGCCATAATGTTCAATTTTACATTTATTAAATTAAGCCTATTTGTACTCTAAAAAATTTTACTCTAAAAATCTTTTTCATTCATAGAACCTAAATTCACCATTACTATCTCTAATACCTTTATCATCAAATGGATCAAAAGCTATCATATACTGTTCCTTAGTTTCTAAATGATGCCTATTACTATCAATAGTATAATTAGTTACATATTTAGTTTTACCTTCATATATAGCATTAGTATAATCTTCCCAATTAAATTAATTTCTAATAGTAGCTTTAGTTATTCCTTTTACCTTCTCTTCTTCTTCTCCTTTAACTGTATTAAAACAATATGCTTTAGACTTAAGGAAACAAGCTTCTATAATAGTATCATTAGGTATTTCATCTTTCATTTTACCCAACTCTGAGTTATGTAATATACCAATTATCTTATTCATTTCAGTTTCGATATCACCATCTAAAGGAACATTTATGTTTATAAATATATTATCAGTTTCTGTATAATGATAAATACAATCTAACTCTTTCTCGATGTATTCTTATATGGCTTTATACATAAACAGTATAGCTTTCTCTAATATAGCAAATCCAATATAATTAAACTAATCTAACTTAAAATTAGTTCTTGTTTTATGTACAGCCAATATATTATCATCAAATTCTACAGCATATTTCAGCATATTTAAAACTAATATTTTTTTACTAATTCAATATATCTATCTGCATCATTAACTAAATCTACATCTTGTCTATTATAAACATTCTCTATTGTTTTTTCATAGAAGGCATTATTCAATAACTAAAAGAATACATCCCCAAATTTATCTCCCTTAGCTTTAGTTTCTTTTCTCTTCTGAATATTAAACTCAATATAAAGTTTTAACCATTCACTTTTACTATACTCCATCTTTTGCTTAATTTTAATATCATCTAACTTCAATCCATTATCCAAATACCAATATAATATCTCTCCATCTATTACACAGTCTTCCTTATCTGTTAACTTTATCATCAACTTCTCATTTGGTTTAAATCCTTTTTTCATTTTCATTTTGATAACCTGTAAACTGATCAATGTTCGCTTTTGTCTTTTTTGAAAATAATAGATACTTCTTTGTTTTCTGTTTCAACTCATCATTATACTTTATATCAATTGTTTAGATGTATCCAGCATTAGAGCTCGATCTAGTGTAACTATTATCTGCGAAGCCAGTTTCAGGGTTATCACAATCACTGATTTCACCAGTAGGTAAAGCTTGCACCATAGCAGAAGCATATAATGAGTTGAAGTCTAAAAAATTTAATTCATTCCTTTTCCCAGTATACTCAGGATCTATTTGTTTATTTTTATATATTACATGACAATCACCTAATACTGAAGCTAACCCACCTCTAATACCACGATGAATTGTGTCATAGATATTAACTGTTTTTTCTTTATAAAATTTACGTCTAACATTAGTATATTTCAATCCACATAACCAAGTTAATCCAGGAGTAGAATATGTGTAACAAGGATCTATTGCATATTATTCTAAACACCCATCTCTAGACTTCTCAAAAACATCTAATGATAATAATACATCTGTTTTAAGATATAACATCATATAATCCTTTATTATCTCACATCCAGTATTATTCCAACAATCTATAGCTTGCTTATATTCCTTATCTGTAATACCCCTTTGTTTCAACTTAGAATAGAATGCTTCTTTAGTTGGTAGTTTTGTATTTTTAAGTTTATCCGTACTATCAAACCACTCATAAGGGAATATACCTTTACGTCTCTCTAACTTGAATTTATTTAACGCTACACACTCTCTATCACTCAATTTTTTACTTATGGCATCCAACCTAAGTGGATGGAAGAACCTAAAT
The DNA here is from genome assembly GCF_964194025.1 of Convolutriloba macropyga. Lineage (NCBI taxonomy): Eukaryota > Metazoa > Xenacoelomorpha > Acoela > Convolutidae > Convolutriloba > Convolutriloba macropyga. The sequence continues at coordinate 80,220,306 of NC_134471.1, read as the reverse complement.
ATATCTAGTGCTTTGGCATGTCCCATATCAATACAAATAAAATTCTCATAAGTTTTAGTTATTACCTTTAGTCTAACCTTTGTTGCTAGTTTAGTTGTAAATAAGTGTTTATCATAATTAGTAGGATTATTTGCAAACAATGGTACAAAACAATTCTTAGCTTGATGGTTACACTTATTGTGAGCATATCCTCTAAATTTACCATTTAGGTGATCGTGATCACTAACAAAATCGATGAAACCGCTTCGTGGAGCTTCACCCATTTCCTCATCACAATAATAACACACATTAGTAAGTGGAGTAATACTATCTTCTTTTAATGAAATATTTAAACTAAATATTTCTTTAAATAATTTATTATAGTAGCTCATCCTTCCTATAAACCAATCGACTACATTATCACCACAGAAAGACTCATACTCGTCTTCTAATATATCAGGATAGGCGCTTTTTATGTATAACCCACAAGCAATAGGTAAGTGTTTCCCTTCTTTTCTTATACATTCAAAATCATAAAACATAGCAAATGGTACTCTGTTGTTATAATGAAACTTATCAAACTTTAGATAATCATTATTATGGAATGTTCTTCTTCCAGTATCATTACACATCTCTAAAAGTTTATTTTTTGCATCTTCAGTTCTAAGTGACACACAGCACTTCAGACATGGATAAAATTTCTTTTTAGATGGTCTTAATAAGAATGATACATCTTTACATAATAGATAAAAATTATCCCAGTATAATATATTACATCCTTTAGGATCATTAGGATTGATTAAAACAGGGTTAATAGTTTTATTTTTATTTAGATTAAACTCAAAAAATAATATTTATCTTTATTCATCTCTTGTATTTTCTGCAAAACTTTATATCTATAGGGAGGTGGTATCTTTGGTAGTTTTATCTCATTAAAATATTCGGGTTTATTGTAATTATTAACTCTATAGGGATGATCTTTAGCAGGTTGTAGATAAGCAATTAAACCCCATAGTAAACCATTATTATCTGTATTCTTTATATTAAGTATATATCTAGATGCGGATGGTACCTCAGTAGCACATCAACCAGTTGGGTAAATTTGTGTATATACATTGTTTTTTTGATAAATCTTTGCATACTCCAACCAGATTGATTCATTTCCTGTTCCTGCACTCTAGACGGGAGTTCTGGATTCAATAAATTCAAGTCATAAGGCCCATTAAATTGTCTAGTCATTAACTTAAATGTGAATTCATTTTCTTCTATCTTATTATCTGTAGGTTTTTGTATATCTTACTACATCAAAGGTGCTAAACATAATATGGGGATGTATGTTCTGCATTGCCCCCAATGCTTCTAAGAATCTAGGATCCTTATAATCAGTACTCGTTACTATTATTCGATTGTGCTTCATGTTATGATCTAATCCTAACTACTTTTTTTTCTCTCTCCACTTACCATCAGTGAGTTTTTTCTGTTTATCATTTTCTTTATGTTCATCTGATTCGTTGTGTTTCTTTCTATTATCATATCTAGTGTTACAAATTTTGCAATAACCCGAAGTATCAGTGAAGCTGCTTCGCAGATTCTTATCTTTACCATTATCATCATCCTTATCTTTACCATCGGTGATATCACTTCGCGGATTAACATTATTCAAATGTGTTTTTTTAAAAGTGTTTATCCACACTGTATTGACCTAGAGTAGTCCTGCAAGTTACACAATCAAACCTATATCCATTCTTTATCACCTCCCCATTATTTAGTTTTACATTATTCTTGTGTTTTAATGTTGTCAGATGTTTATTATAAGCAGCATTATAATGAAGATACATGTCACAACTATCATAATACTTTATTCCTTCTAGTTCTTAAAACTGCTTATCTAAATTTTGTTCTATATCTTCATTAGTAACTTTCTTCCCACTCTCATTAGCATCGTCAATAACTTTATTTCTGTTATATAGTTGCTCATTCTTTTTATGTTAAAGTGATTGAATGTGTCTACCATAATTCTTTTGAGTTAAATCTTCATTACATGGTTTACATCTAATCTTAATAGAATTGATTTTAGGCTTTTTAGAAGAGACCTATTCATCTGGAAAATCTTTATCTCTATCTCTAGATGATTCTCGATCACTAGATGATCCTTCAATCTTCATCTTTTAAGTATTTAGCTTCTGTTTTTAGCAAAGACTCACGCATATTCTTCTCCCGATGTTTTTTTTGTAGCATATTCATCATATGATTTCTTTATATCTTCAATTATTTCATTAAGAATTCTAATTGATTCTAGACCTTTGTCTGCTCTCCTCTTTTGTCCTTCTTTACCTATTGATTTGTTTTGTACTTTTACCTCGTTTTTATTTAACAACATTTGGATTGCCATAACGGAAGAAGTTGATTGAGCTTGCTCACTTCTGGATCGGGATTGCCCACTTGAAGATTGAGCTTGCCCACTTGCAAATTGAGCTCGCTCACTTCCAAATTGAACTTGTTCACTTCCAGATTGGACTTGTTCACTCGTGGAATGAATGTATCCGGTATAATCATGCTGATTCATTTTTCATATGCCAAACTATGAAATAATATTATTTATATACCTTTTCAACACTGTACTATTGATTAGTACCAAATGTGATAAATGTAAGAATAAGGCTTGGTGTTGGAGTTGCAACGAGTGTCAAAGTAAACAATTCCAATGTTTTATATGTAATGAAATCATAACATATAGGAAGAGACATAATCATTTGCAAGTGCATTTTAATAATCCCAATCAATATTTAGTATGCAGACTGTGTAAAGTAAATAAACACATCTCTCAGTATTGATTAAGACGTTTCTATTGTAGGTTGTGCATATATCTCCATAGATTTAGATTTGGACATACTAAAGAAAGATTCTTAGAACACGCAAAGAAACATAATTTTGACGTTAAGCCATAAAACTTAAGTTTTATCTTAACAAATAAAAAAATGACTGAGCTAGATAAACTTATAGAATTAAACAAACAAGAAAAACTAAACAGACGAAACAAATTAGAAGACAAATTAAGAGAACAAGAATATTATGGTGACATAGAAGATTTATTTGATTCTCTAACTAAAACACTAAATGCAAATAGTGAAACATGGCAAGCCCCTGCTGAAACAATGCGAGCTCTTCAAAACAAAAATTTAGCCCGTAACACTAATACTTTAAAGGGTCTAGGAAACCATCAAAAAAGCAGCTTTCTTGATGAACGGGCGCGCTCTCTTTACATCCACGCCCGATCCACCTGTATATTTAAAAGATGATAGAGGCGAAACATTTGCTGTAGACAATGATATGATTGATATTTTGATAGAAAAGTGTAAACAAACAAAAAAACAACTCTAATTAATCTCCATTGATGCAAATTCAATCAAATTTAAAATAAATTATATAGATGTATCTCTAGTACCAGATGGAATAAAAATGAAAGCTAAAATCTATTGTTTTTCTAAGGGCTTTGCTATGTTCATTACTAGTAAAGATGTAACTGTGTGGTACGGTTGTACCATATGAGATTCATGTTTATTAATTTGTACAAAATTATTTTATGATTGCCCTTGTCAGACTATAAGTCATAGTTCACGTATAAGTATTTTACCGCCGACTAAAAAGTCAATATTTCAGATTGTTCACATCCCCCACTTTTGAGTATTTATTCATTCTCTTGAATCTTGTTATTGAATTCAGTTGCATTCAATCTAGTCCGTTTTGCACTAAGCGAGATCCTATTGGATTTGAGCAGGAATTCCACTCTCAATAATTTTGTCTGCAATCGCAACGCGATTGTAACTAAATTTAAAAGTGGTAATTCGATAACTTAGAAAACTTAGATTCGCATTTCGAATCCGTTCATCAAATTGTAAGTGGATTTGTAGCACTAGTGTATCTCTACAGTCAGGGATATCACATGGCACAGTCAGCAACCAAAGAACGTTCTTGGGAATCGAGCCCTTTTGGGAAAAACCAACGCTGGAAACTCCATTGCGATGGGATAGATGGCAGATCATGTTAAAATTGGCCATCATGGCTAAAGAAGGAATTTCAATTGACATTCTCCTTGACGACCCTCCGGACAAGGTCACCCTACCCCCAGAACCTATCTACGAGGAGGATGTCCAAAATAGCACAGCTCAAAGTGAACGTGATCGACGTACTAGAAATGAACAGCTCAAAAATTCGTGGCTCAATAGATATCAAAAAATAGAATTTGTTGGCATACTGTGTGGAGAAAAACCTTGGAAATATTGTGATAGCAAAGCAGTCTCTCTAACATACCTCAGCTTGGGAGTGGAAGAGAGACGAATTTTTGGTTCGCAAGAACCGAGCATCCAGATCGATAGAGTGACCACAAAAGTTCTTTGGGAATGCCTTGATAGGGTGTTCACTAAACAAAGAAATATCACATTCGACCGATTTAAATTTCTCACTCGAAAACAAATGAAAGGAGAACCTGTGGAAAAGTTCTACGGGTGTCTTCGAGAGTTGTCCCTAAACTGCGATTTAGGAAGTCACGAGGAGTCGATCATTCGGGACGTCTTTATTGCTAATATGCAAGATGGTGAAATCCAAAGAGAGTTACTCAAAGAAACACGGACGGCTAAAAAAACTCTTGAGGTTGCGATGAATATTGAGATGGGTATACAAACACAACTGAAAATTTCTGGAGCTCCAACTCCCAATACCACAAATGAAATTCAATCGATAAATAATGTTCAAGGATCGTGGAATAGAAAACGAACAACGACAAATCAGTTTGTCAAACCTACAATTTGTCCAAATTGTGGGTATGGCTGGAACCCTTCTCATAGACAAAACTGTCCTGCCCGTGGAAAAATTTGTAAAAATTGTGGAATCTCTAACCACTTTGCAAAAGTTTGTCGAAAATCAAAACAACCCAGTAAACCAAGACCTAGAGTAAACTATGTAGATGACTCGGTTTCGGAGGCGGCTACAGTAGGTACCTCAACAACAGTGGCGGAACAAGTTAACAATATCAGCAAGCTCCTACAGCAGAAGAGCATTTACGATGCCAACTACGACTCAGATTACGATGATTATAACGATAATTGTGTAGCTGCAATTTCAATCAAAACTGACACCCTTGAGGTAGAACCCGTAAATTTAGTCATTTGTGTTGGAAATACAAGCACGAAAGCATTGGTGGATTTGGGAAGCGTTTGCACTATTGTAAACAAAAGCCTGGCAGACAAAGTGGTGTCCGAATGCAAAGAAAGTTATTGGATACAGTCTCCCGAAATACATGATCTAAAAACTTTTTCCAATGATATAATCAAGATTGTCGTTATAATCAACACATCAATAAAGTGTAATGACTGGATAGCCACGGGCGTTGATGTAACTGTCGTGGAAGATGGCCACCGACCTATCATTGGACGAGACCTTTTTCCAAAGCTAGGCTTCTCTGTCATTCAATCGAAACAAGTCGCAAATATTGATCTAAATCAATGCCCAATCAAGAGGCAGATCTCTTTTGATTTTCCAGAACTCATCACCCGTGTCGGTAAATCTTTAAAACATTCAGTAAAGTCGACATTCCATAGTGAATTTACACCTACACACCAAAAAGGACGACGAGTTCCAATTAACTTAGAACCACTAGTTAATATAGAACTTAGAAAACTACTTGATGAAAAACACATCATAAAACTAAATAGTTGCTCAGACAAAAATTTTATCTCACCTATAGTCATTACAGTTAAAAGAGATAAAACAGTTAAATTAGCTTTAGATTCCAAAATTTTAAATAAATCTACTCACAAAAACAAATATCAAATGCCAAATATTGATAATTTGATTGACACAATTCAACAAAATTTGAACACATCCGCATCACAAGAAACAGCATATTATTCTACATTGGATTTGAAGTACGCATACAGTCAACTTAAATTAGATCCGGAAACGGCCCAACACTGTAATTTTAATATTATTAGCGGTGAGAGAACTGGAACATACCGTTTCATTACAGGATTTTACGGTTTAACTGATGAGCCAGCAGCTTTCCAAAAAGTAATGGACTATACTTTTGTCGGACTCCAAAATATTTATTGTTTTCTGGATGACATTATAGTAGTTAGTCGTGGGTCAAAAGAAGACCACTTAAAACTTGTTTATAAATGTTTAAAGAAATTAGATGAGGATAATGTACGAATCAACTTACCTAAATGTCATTTTGCAAAAACTGAAATTGAACGGTTGGGACATAAGTTTAGTCAATCAGGAATAGCCCCACTTGAGTCAAAAACAGCGGCAATCGCTTCCCTAACAGCACCTAAAAACTTAAAACAACTTCGATCTTTCTTAGGTTCTGTTCATTATCTGGGAAAATTTATTCCTAATTTGTCCCAATTGTGTCATCCTCTTCGTCCATTATTAAAAAAGAACACAAAATTCATTTGGAACACTGAACATGACACACACTTTCAAGCAATTAAAGATAAAGTAGCAAACGCCACAGAAAACACACATTATAATCCTCACTTGGAAACGCGGATCAAAAGCAATGCATCTAGAGCAGGTTTAGGAGCAGCATTAGAACAACGTTCACCTACGGGCTGGCATACAGTTGCATTTGCATCTCGTTTCCTCAACTCTAATGAGGAACACTATAGCATTAATGAACTAGAATTATTAGGTGTAGTGTGGTCTGTAGAATATTTCAAATATTATTTTTTTGGCAAATCATTCACAATTATCACGGATCATCGCGCATTAATTTCAATTATGAAAGAACATAGATCGAATAAATCCTATAATAGTAGATTAACGCGCTGGATTGATCGTCTTTTACCTTTTGATTTTAATATTGAACATATACCTGGTGCAAAAATGGGGCTGGTAGACTATATTTCTCGCCAACCAAATCAAAAAGCAAAAGTTACAAACAAATATGACGAGGAATTTGCGGTAGCAACAAATACCCGCATTCGCGACGCGGCTGCTGCAATTTTTGTAAATACCACACCACAAACCTGCCAATCACAGCACTTTGACAGCGTCACTCACACACATTCCACACGTGCCTCACATCCTCGCTCAAGAAACTATTCCAAATTGCTTTCTGCCATTAATCGGAATAAAACTCAGTTGCTTCTTGAAAACTCTGCACACGCAGCACAAATCCAATCTCCTTCTACTAGTAGTAAAAAACCAATTAAAGTCCAGCCAAATTTCAATTCTCAATCAAACATATCTCATATCCATTCAATTGAAAATCACACAATGAGTAGCTCTACATCTAACCCGCAAACTCCCCCTTCACACAGCCGGGTCACGTTCCAGTCTACCCCTAATTCAAGAGTGAACACTACTCGATCATCTAATGAAGGCCAACCTTCCCCAAACCTGGACTTATCTAAAGAAGAGGTCTTCGAGAACAATCTAACGCAACTCTTCACGAAAGGCTTCTTGGCGGTGCTCACAAGTAAGGATGCAGTTCTGAAGGAAGTACGTGACTGCATTCTTCAAAACAACCCACAGAGGTGCAAGGAAGTGAATCCATACCTGTTTTCGTACTGGAGAGACTTACATGTCCGCTCGGGCTGTGTTTGCGTGGACGAACGCGTAGCAATTCCGCACTCCATCCAGGACGCTGTTTTGGAAAGCCTCCACTTGACACATCCGGGAAGTTGGGGCATGATAACGCTCGGGCAATACGCGTTTTGGCCGTATATGCACCGAGAGATATTGAACAAAGCGGCTCAGTGAAAGCCTTGTACTGAAATCGGTAAGAATCTTAAACCTGTCATTCCGGCGTCGAAATGGAAACATTTAACACCATGTACAGAGCCAAATGAAGAAATACAAATTGACTTTGGAAGTCCTTTCACAAATGAAAAAGATCAAGATATTTATTTCCTTGCATGCATTGATCGTTTTTCCAAATATCCTTCTGTAGAAGTATTTGACAAAGCTAATGGACCAATTGTTCTTAAATTTTTTGATGATTACATTCAAATCCACGGTGTCCCCCGAAATATTAGACTAGATCAAGCACGCTGCCTAATATGTTATAAAGTTATATGTTAAAAATTTTTGTAAGCAACATAATATTAACATACTCCCTGCTCCTGTAAACGATCATAGAGCTATAGGATTAGTGGAGCGTTTGATACAAACTATTAAAAGACGCTTAGGCTGCATGAAATTAGACAATAGAAATAAAACATTCACAATTAAAGAAGCAATAAAGTCAATTGTATATCAACTACGTATATGTAAACAAAAGACAACAAACGTAACACCTTTCCAAGCACATTTTGGAAGAAAGCCAAACACACCACTAAGTAATATAAGTGCACAACCTAAATCATCTGTTAAAAATTTTTGTAAGCAACATAATATTAACATACTCCCTGCTCCTGTAAACGATCATAGAGCTATAGGATTAGTGGAGCGTTTGATACAAACTATTAAAAGACGCTTAGGCTGCATGAAATTAGACAATAGAAATAAAACATTCACAATTAAAGAAGCAATAAAGTCAATTGTATATCAACTACGTATATGTAAACAAAAGACAACAAACGTAACACCTTTCCAAGCACATTTTGGAAGAAAGCCAAACACACCACTAAGTAATATAAGTGCACAACCTAAATCATCTAATTTATCATATGAAAACATTCTTCACCACTATTTAGACGCCGATACCGTCCCTGTTGAAGACTTTTTGGACAAAAATGGATGATTGACGGCAGATAGAAGCGATATTTTGATCGAAGAGGCGATGCAGAAAGCCCACGTCGACGCAGGACGCCGCTATAATGGAGATCACAACAAATCTATCTCCCGTTTCATCATACACCCCAAATTGAACAACCCAATCCCACGGACAGAGCGGTCACTGGACCTTAAACTAGCTCGAAAAGTAATGAAACGTTCGAAACGGGATCTTCGCGGACTAAGGGAAACCCTGGCCCCGGGTAGTACAGTTGTCCGTACACCTGATACAACTACGGTTATTAAGGAACCAGGAGTACCCGAAGTCAGTGTTAGAAACAGTGATATTGCCGAGTTTGGCACCCGTGCAGAACGGAATACAGACCTCTGGCAATACGCCCAACGACGTCGTTTACCGTATGAGAAAACTACGGAGGAGAAGATTGCTCAACATACGAAAGAACTCAAGAAAAAATTCCGCGGAGATATTAAAATCCGTCATCGTCCAACACATTCGGATGCAGCATCGGGAGTGTCCTCAGCAAACAGCAACATCTCCGAAGCAATGGCGTCTCGAAAACCCCGTAAGCCTCAAGCAGGAGGAAAACGTTCTCGAAATACGTCTGCAAGTTTGAACACCTCAACTGCCTCGACTGTTGCTGCCTCCTCAGTGACGTCATCTGTCGCTTCCCCCTCAACCTCTCGTAATAAACGTACTCAACGCGCTCTTGATTACTTCGGATTTGAGAGTTCAGTGATTTCTGTAAGTGACTATTCAGCCGCTCCGGTCTCCAAGAAACAAAAACCAGCAAATCCCGTTATAGAGACTATTATTCAGGAAGAAGCAGCACAGCCGCCAGTTCCTGATACACATTATGACTGAGAGTAGTGCGCCCTCCTGCACCTCCAGCAGTGGGAACATGGTCTCCTGAGAGCTACGAATATGAGGACAATGCACGGGAGATCAGTATGAGCGTCTTTGACGCAGAGAATCAACTCTGAATTCAAACTTTTTAAACTATCATTGTCAATTGTTGAATTGTTCAAATTTCAATTCTGTAAATGTTCAATTAAATATGGATTCGCATTGCTTTTCCATTCGATTCGTGTTTATGTTCACTCAAAATCTGTGTTTGTGTTAGATATACTTTAGTTAAAATTGATGTTGCTCATGTAACCATTTCTCCTGTGTTATTAATTTTATGGGATTTGCATTGCGATTGTTCATTAATTTATATTGCATGCATATAATTTGTTGTAAATGTTGAACGTTTCATTGTTTCAATTTTCCCTGCATTTGAAATACCTTTCCACTATTCATTCGTCACTACTTTGTTGTCGCCCATAATTCTATTATTTATAATAACCAGTACATATGTTAATACTATCATAAATTTTACACTGTTACAGTTTAAAATTTTGCTCAGCCCAGGATATGTGGTACGGTTGTACCATATTAGATTCATGTTTATTAATTTGTACTAAATTATCTGATGATTGCCCTTGTCAGACTATAAGTCATAGTTCACGTATAAGTATTTTACCGCCGACTAAAAAGTCAGTATTTCAGATTGTTCACATCCCCCACTTTTGAGTATTTATTCATTCTCTTGAATCTTGTTATTGAATTCAGTTGCATTCAATCTAGTCCGTTTTGCACTAAGCGAGATCCTATTGGATTTGAGGAGGAATTCCACTCTCAATAATTTTGTCTGCAATCGCAACGCGATTGTAACTAAATTTAAAAGTGGTAATTCGATAACTTAGAAAACTTGGATTCGCATCTCGAATCCATTAATCAAATTCTAAGTGGATTTGTGGCACGATTGTATCTCTACAGTCAGAGATATCACAAACTGAAAGAGACTTAAAAGGTGATGAAGACAAAATAAAACTATTTCTATAGGATATTGGTTATAAATAAAGAGGAGATACTAAAAGTAATAGATCAAAATTTATAAGAAGAAGGTTTGCTAGTATCGGTGAACCCACTTCTTAGGTTATATCAATACCAACCTCCAGTGAAGATGAAAAACATCATAGTGATACTAGTGATTATGAACAAGGGGCTGTAGTAGAAGAAGAGGAAGAAACTGTTTACGAGAGTAGTGAAGAAGCGAAAGCTAGTGGTCTTAGCAAAACAGACCCAAATAATTTAGTAGAAAGACTAGAATAACTTATACCAGAAACAAAAGCTGCCCATGATGGTTTATATGATAAACTGTTAAATATATCTAAACAACTCTTATCTATGAATATTATTAATCAAGAACAACCAGACAATTTTGTTTTTAATTATGGTAAATAAAAAATGGTGGAAAAACAACAAGACACAATTGAAACTAAACAACAGCTACTAGCTAAAGAAGTATTCAGCCCTCAAATAAAAATTTAGAAGAGATAGAATAATACCATTATATAAAAGTGAAAAATGGTCAGCTGATTTAATTGATAAGTCGTCTCTAAGTAAAAACAATAATAATATTAAGTTTTTATATACAGTTATAGATATATTCACAAAATTTGCATGGGCTATTCCATTGAAGATTAAATCTGGTTTATCTATAACTAATGGCTTTAAAATAGTATTAGACGAAGGCCCACAAGGTGGCTTCGAAGATAGAAAACAAGAAAAGTTATGGGTGGATAGAGATAGCGAGTTTTACAAAAAAAAACATTTAAATCTTTACTTAAAAAATATGCGACAGAACTGTATTCTACTTATAGTGGTTTAAAGGTTGCATTTATAGAGAGATTTAATAGAACATTATTACACATAATTAACAAACCAATGTTCATAAATGGTGATGGTAATTGGGTAAAAATATTAAACGATGTTGTTGTAACATATAACAATAGCATTCACAGAAATATTAATGTGACACCTGTTGATGCTTCTAGTAATCCTGATAAGGTTGATTACTATGTTAATTCTACTGCGATAAAACCCAAGCTCAATGTTGGTGATTATATTAGAAATGCTGACAAACGCAACATTTTTTCTTAAGGATACACTTCTAATTGAAAAAAAAACCTTTTTGAAGTTAATGAAAATTTAAAGACCCAACCGTTAACATATGATATAGATAATACTAAAGGAGAGATAGTTAAGGCGAATACGATGAACAGGAATTATTAAAATCTGAGTTTGATTTTGAATCTAATAATAAGGTTTTGGAAACATTAGGTATCTGCGAAGCAGGTTCCCTGATAGACCTCTGTTCAACTACAAAGTAGTTATTTCTTTCTGTAAACAAATACAAAGATGACAAGAAATAGATTCAATCAGGCTAAACATCAATCGCGGAACCCGATTCCCGGATCAACATCAAAATCATCAAAAAACTTTACACTAAGTAAAGCTCGTGGTTAATTTTTAGAAGATAATTATAATATTGACATAAAAGCTACCTATAAAATTACAAATGTACATCCTCCTATAGACAAAAAGATGTTGTTAATAAAGAATATTGTGACAATAACTTATTGTCATCTAATAATAAAACCGACATTTTAATTAAAAACATAACTGAACTAAGAAAAGGTAAAATTGGAGAAGTTACAATTGGCCAACTAAATGCAAACATTATTGGTTTGCCATCATCTAAAACCAATGGAGATACTGGATGGATTAATGGTGATACTGTTGAACTAGTTTCTCTTAACTCAACTTTTATATCCACTTCAGCCAATATGTTGACTGAAAATGAAACTAATAATGTTCATTTTGGCAACAAAGTTTCCGCTAATACCATTTCTAAATATAATGAATTAGAAGCGGAGGTTGATAGCAATAAGTTTAATCAATCAATTACTAAAATTCAATTAGGTGATGCATGTGTTGATAGATGGAGAGTTTTAAGAGAAAACCACATATTAATGATGAAGATAGTGATGAAATATATAATGGCTATATTACTAGAAAATAAGGTAGTAGAGAACAAAGAACACGCAAGACTAGAGATGCATTATGATTTTAATCAAGAAGATATAATGAAAGATTTTGAGAGTTTTTTTTACTGGAAATGGGTCAACCAACAGCACCAAATGAGAGATTACTTTACCCAGATCTATCATCTGCATCAGAAATATTTGTACGCGAAGCGTCCGCTTCCAACGAGCAGCTGATAAATGAAAAAATTTAAGCTAACAAAAAATTTAATAACAATATTATCATTTTAAAAGATATTAGAAATTATTATGAAACTGAAACTAATAACTATAGTTAGAAGTTAAGTAGATATAAGAATTATGTTAAAGTAGCTGAGATAACAGAAATACTATTATCATCTATAGCAACAACTGCTACTACATCATCAGTTGCCTTAACTGGCATAGGAGTACCTTATCCACAGTTTTTGCTACAGCAACTGTTTGTGGTTCTCTATCGAAAACAATTAATACTGAAATAAGAAACAAAATTATAAAGTATTCACAAATGTATATTTTAAGTAAACAGTTTAATGATAAGTTTAACAAACTATGAACTAAATCAATGAATGATAATAAAATAGATAATGATGAGTATAATGAATTAGTGTAGGTATAGGAATATAAGAAGAACAAGAAAAACAATTTGAATATTTTTTCAAAGGAAAGTTATCAGTGTTTAGTTATGATAATGTAATTAGTAAAAACAATATTACTATTAATATTTCCCGTAAATATAGATATAGCCATTATATATATATATATATATTTATAGACCTACAATTATAGTCATAGCTAAAGTCATAGTCATAGTCATAGAATTACACTTAGAGTCATAGTTAAAGTCATCTGCCAAGCAGTTGCTGATAGTCATAATCGTAGTTACATTTAAACTCTAATACTATTAAATTATCTGTACTTAGTACCTAAATACAACCCTCCACTTTTCTGTACTAGTTCTATACCTTCACCAGTAGTTGCAAAATTAATTAAACTGGGTGTAGCTGCTGAAGCTGCTTTAGGGTTTCTACTTGCAGCTGCACTTCCTATTTTACTTGCAATCTCTAAAGTCCTTACAGGATTATCAGCATTTTTTGTTCCAAAATTAACTGTGGCTCCACCAACATTTAAGGAAATCTTTCAATCCTTCTGCTTCTATTGTTGCAACACTGACAGTCATTGATTTATTCCTTTTAGACTTAACACAATTACACTTTAACATCTTAGTTCCGTTGGCGGAGAAAAATCCTCTGTTTTTATTAGTACCATCATAATGCCTACCACCAACACAACAAGAATTAGTTTTAAACTTACTAAAGCTACTCATATTTATATATAAAAAATAATGGAAGTTAAAAAGTATAATCCTCTTGTTGTTAAACCTAAGACTAAGACTAAATCCAAGCCACTACCTAAGGCTAAGACTAAGCCAAAGCCCAAGACTAAACTAGAAGTTAGAAGATTATCTCTAGAGAATGAAAAGAAACTAGATACTATTTATGCTGAAGGTTTTGTTAAGACTAGTAGGAAAAAGTTTGTTTTTGACAATGACTGGCTATAAGTATAAGTATAAATATAAGTATAAGTTTAAGTATAAGTATACTATAACTATACTATCATTACTAACTATGGTGCTTCGCCCACGTTTAACCATAACCAAAACTATACTATTAGATATAAGTATACTATAACTATGCTTTTAGATATAGCTAAGGTATAACTATGAGATTGTATCAATCATCTTATTGCCATCACTATTAACACTAATAACCTTCCTAAAAAACACTAATGCATGATATATCACATCTGCAACTGCAGCACTAAATTTAAAATTAATTTGTATTGGTTGTGGACCTATATGATCATTTCGATATCTAGTATCAAATACACATATTCTATAATTACTTTTGAATGTTCTATGATTTTTATATGGTTTAATTTTAAGAGTTAATCCATTATAATTTTTATTAAAATCAATTATCTCTTTAAAAGCTTCATTAAAATTATTAGTACCATAATAATATTCATTCTATCCTCAGGATAAAATTCACTACCAATCTTACAATAACATTCAGTAGCTTTCCTTATATGAAATGTACTTGCATCATGAGTTTGTTTATTACCATTATTATTTTCAAAACCAACTATTATGCATTGGGGTCTTTCCATACCACTTTTCATACCAAGATCAAATAAGCAGTTAGTAGCATTGGGTAAATTCTTGTAAAATGTCTTACTTTCAGAATAACTAAAATCAATATTGTTTTTTAATCCTTTCTGTACAAGAATTCTATTATCATTACTATGATCAAAACTTGGCACACACCATTATATATCTCTAATGTCTATATTACCATCATTAGCCACCCGGCCAGGATCAGCATCAACTCTAAATAGAGCTCTATCCTTATTATTTCTTTTTAAAATTATTTTAAATGCTAACCCATATATAATCTTTTCTAAGTCATTTACAAACCCAAACAGATCATTCATCTTAATCATCATAAACACATGACCTCGTTCTGCAGCAGCATGATCTTCTTTGAGTTGACCATCCCTATTGCCTTGATGTCTAACAAAACCACTCTCATATTCATCATCAGTACTTTTTAGTAACCTATACATCAAAAGGTTAGGATGACAATAATCTATATATTCAATTGTCCTACCTCCACTAGTTTCAAGCTTAACTGATTTAAACAATGCCATCATACCACAATTAACTAATCTGATATTAACGTTATTAGCAAATACGCCACCAGCCTTATCTAATACAACAAACTCTATCCAAAGATATGAATTGTGTATATTTAGATGATTCTCTTCTTTATTGAGTAGGATATTATTGTTAGTATTAACCGTATTCATTGTTGCTAAATTATTTGTTTTTTTAACCTTACTTTTTTGTATATCATTATTATACCATAAGTAGTATCCAAAATAAAGTCCATTTTTATAAACCAAAAATTTAACTTTAACTATGGCTGTAATTATAATTATCACCATAACTCTAACTATAATTATAATCATCAAAACAATTTAAAAATACTTGAATAAAAAAATGACTGACAATTTAATATTTTGGGAACTACAAAAAACAAATGAAGCTTTAACTAAAATTAAAGAAGAACACACATTTAACTTTAGAATGATAAAACCAACAGAAAAATTTGACTTTAGTGAACCTATACTTAATGCATCAAAATTAGGTTTAATTATATTATCAGTTTATAACTCAGTGTTTAAAATGAATAGAGGGAACAATCAATTTTTGTATGGTGAAACTTGGGCGAAGCCCCATAGTGATAACAAAGCAATTTCACCCGGTGGATATAAATTAACTGGAAAAGCAGAAATAATAAAAGAAGAAACTAATGGTAAAGTTTTAATGGAACCTGATAAAAAATACAATGAAAATTTTAATGGAAATAAAACAAGGTGCAATTAATTTTGACATAGAAAATTCAATAGCCCCATTAGTGGGCTCTAGAAAAATAGTTTATAAAATAGTTTACTAGGATTTAGAAAAAAATAATATGAACAAGGTAAATATGCATCTCAAAAGATTATTGATATTATGGATTTTAGTACAATAAACATTCACTGTAATGTTATATCTGGTGTTAAAGATAATGGTAATAGCACAGACATACTATATACTTTTTCCCTAACAGAACCATAAGGCTATCTACTAAATATTATACCGACTTATATCTTATATCGAGGTGTAACAAAGGATAGAATAGAATATATTGAAATTCATATTAAAGATGAGCATGGAAGATAAAATGATTTCAATGGTGATGTGTTGAGTTTTACTTTACATCTGATTAAAACTTATACTTAGACTTAGACTCAGATTTGTACTTAGACTTATACTTAGACTTAGACTTATACTTATACTCATACTTATACTTATGCACATATTTAATAACAAAATTCTCTGATCCCAATTAATTCTTTATTTACCACAACCATATCTATTTTTAGACTTATCGATGACAATGTAATTATAAGGCCTAGACAAACCTTTTCACATATTTTACTAAAATGATTATAACTAAGATGAGATCCAGTAAAGTGATCTTAATATATAGCAGTGATGGCCTTGCCTGTTTGTTCAAAGAAAATATATGGATTACAGTTCTCTCTAACATTCTGTCTATCTGCTGAGAACATATTTTGTTAGAGGTATATCATATCAAAATTTTCAAGTCTAGCTCTACAAATGTATTATCATTAACATCTGCGAAGCAGGTTCCCTGATTCTTGTTACCATTATCATCTGCGAAGCAGGTTCCCTGATTTCCATTATCATTAACATTAACTTTACCTTTAATCATGTAATTCATAAGGGTGAGGTAATTCTTTTATATCCTTAATAAACACTATTTCTTTATACTCTAAATCATTATATTGATTACCAGTAGGGCCAATGATATATAATCTATCAAATTTTATGCCGGGTATAAATAAGTTCTTTAATAAGACTGTCTTACCACACTCACCACGACCTGCTATTATACATCTAAGGTTTTCTGGGAAGGGAGCATAGACTGTTATAATACTATCAGTTATCCATGATTGTAGAGTTCCATTGACACTAATTAACAAATTCGATGAAGGGCTAGGGGGGAATTCGCCCTTGGCTTGCTCCCAACACTACTCACAATCACACATCTACATAGTGAACAAGGCTTATCTCTTTGTTTCGATGGTGAGTCCCTTTGGCGAGCCACCAACGGAATCCGTTTACTAAATATACTAATAGATTAGTCATCATCATTATCATCATCATTATTAATATCATTATTATTATCATTACCATTATCAATAGCATTATCATTATCATCTGCGAAGCAGAATCCCTGATTTGCATTATCGTTAGCATTATCATTAGTATTATCATTAACATCTGCGAAGCAGGTTCCCTGATTCTTATTAGCATTATCATCTGCGAAGCAGGTTCCCTGATTTCCATTATCATAAACTTTAACTTTACCGTTAACTTTACAACCTAAACACTGACACTTTTCATATCCAACAGGACAATGAACTTGATTAACTAAAATATTCAATGCACTCTTTATTTTATAACCAATATCATTAAGATAGAGTATATATAAACAATAAGCCCCACAATAAGATTCATTATGTTCTTGTATTCTTTCATTAGAGCCCAGATCAACATATTCTTCTAAGAATAATGGTGGAGTCTCAACAAAAAATCTGTCAGAGTAATAGACAGGACTATCTTCTCTTCTTATAACGAAAACCCAATGTGAACCAGCATTTGGATGAAGATTTAAATAATGTTGAAGTTATTATCATCAATAGTAAATGGTAATCTGATCTCTCATTACCATCTCAATTAGAGTTAGATATATATCTTTACCTATATTTGTTTTGCTAATATTACTCATTGGTTCATTATCAATACCAAATTCATTATTGAGTTCTTCAAAAGTTAAAATATGCATTTTTATATGGAAAAAAATGGAGGCGGGTGGTGTAATTTTTATATTAATTATTGTAATAGTGGTATGTTAAGTAACATATGATTCTAAACCAAGTAAATACAAAACTAGAAGAAAAATTCGGTGGGTTTTTGTATAGAACTCTAGTTGTCTTTGAATTTGAAAAGTCGCCATTACATAGTAATGTTTATGGCGCTACTGGCACGGGTAAGACCTATTTTGTTAGACAATATTTAAAGTTATACTTAGTTGGCGATCAGAATCAGAATCAGAATCAAGATCAGAATCAGAATCAGAATCAAGAACAAAAACAAATTATCGTAGTATGTAAAGATGAAAAGGATTGGAATGATTCCAGGACTGGCGTTCCCTTTGCCGCATTTGAAATGGGTGATATAAATATAATCACAATGAAAAATACACGCAAATTCAAAAATAGTGTAATTGTTCTTGATAAAATGGGTGATAAGTTTAATAAGGATATAGTTTATTATTTCACAGAAGGGAGAAATAAAGGTATTCAATCGATTGTAATGTGTCATAAACAGGCTCAATTAGATAATTTAGCAAGAAAGAATTGGGATACTATTTATAAAACAACTTATAATGGGGCAGATTTATTTAAAAATTTTAATGAAATATATAAATGTAAGCATGACTTCCATGGTATAATTTAATAGTTAAATAATATTTATTATAATTGTACAGATGGGACAGATGATGCACTTTGTTATGGCATGATTAAGTATAATAAGAAAGAGGAAACTTTTATTATTATTGATAAAATTAGAACTATGAAAGATGAGTCAAGTGTTGGTATCCTAGACCTTAAAGCTCTTAATTTAAATGATAAATTAGAAAATGATGAGATAGATAAGCTTATAGCTAATAAAAAATCGTTAATGAATAATGCTACAGATAGAAAAACTATTAATAAAGATAAAATTATATTCTATTTTAATAATTTCATACTTCAAGAGATATTAAAATTCAGAATGATGTTCTAACTAAAGAAATAGTTACAAGAAGTGGTATAGATAAAATATCGACCATAGTTGGAACTATATCTTCATTTTTTATTAAATGTAATTGTTTTAAATCCAATGCAGCAGTGAGAACTGCGGCACAAGTGGCAGCACATGCAGATCATATGATAAAAAGAGCGGGTCCATTATTTAACTATGGTTGGGAAGAAGCACGACCTTCATATCAAGAGTATGTTCAAGCTTGTAATACCAATCACAAGAAGAATATATAGATGAAGAGATTGAAGTTCTAAACAAAAAGGGTAGAGATGATTTAAATGATCTCTATAAAAATAATCAAAAACTGAGAGATGAATTTATAAATTTAGTTGGAGATAAAACTGGATTGGGCAATGAAAAGCTTTCAGATGAAAGATATAAAATATAATCAGATAAAATAGATAATACTCTTAATAAGCTAGGCATGGAAATTTTTGGTAGTTTTACCTTCTCTGAAGATCATGCTAGAAAATTAACTGGAATTAAGGCTAGTTATAGATAATTATAAATATGAATTTAAATATAAGTATGGATATTAATAAAAGTAAAAACAAATAATTAAATGAAAAATAAAATTTCATTCATTATAAATAATGCACATGAAAGGTTTAGATTGTAATTATAAATGTGGAACCCCACACACTTTGCTTCTTCATTATAAAAAAGAACATAAGGATAAAGTTAGTAGGGTGTATATGAAAATCAAACAATAAACGGTATTTGTGTGGACGAAATTTCTTCTAAGATAAGAGGTACTGCTTCAAAATGTTCTAGCTCTAGCTCTAGTACTAGCTCTATCTTTAGCTCTAGTTCTAATTCTAATCTGCGAAGCAGTTGGGGAACCAGGGGCGAAGCTCTTTCACTGATTGTGACTCTAATTCTCTCTAATTTTAAATTCTCAATCTAATTCTGATTCTAATCTGCGAAGCAGTTTCACTGACTCTAATTCTAATTGTGATTCTGATCTGCGAAGCAGTTTCACTGATTCTAATTCTAATCTTACTTCTAACTCTAATCTTACTTCTACATCAAACTCTAATCTTACTTCAAGATTTACTAATACTAATATCAAATTTGATATAAAAGAGAAAATTTGTAATAAATGTACAGTTTTAAAACAGATAACATGTTTTCAAAAAAAGAATTCAATTTGTAAAGAATGTAATTCAACTGAAGTTAAGTGTGAACATTGCCCTTCGATTATTCGCTTTAGTGGTTTAAGGAACCATATAAAAAATTGTCATAAAAATATAGATATGACTGGAGGTATTAATCCCATTAAAGAAGAATCAGAGTAATATAAATAATATCTAATATATTGAAAATTAAAAGCCAAAGGTAGAGATATAGATAAATTTTAAGAAGAGTAGATTTTTAATGATATCTCTAGCCTTATCTCTAGCCTTATCTTTAGCCTTATAATTTGCCTTATTTCTAGCCATATCTTTAGCGTTATAAATATCCTTATTACTGCCTTATAATTAGCCCTATAATCAGATTTTTTAAAAAAAAATTAAGAGATAAGCGCATGCCCGCATACTTGCGCATAATTCTGAGTAGAAAGACTGTGCGCAACTGTGCGCATGCGCATGGTGTGCGCAAGCATGCGGGTTGAAGCTTATTTCTGTTTAATTTTTTATTTTTTATTATGAATATAATAAAGGATGCATTTGATGAGAAAGGTATTAAAGATAGTTATGGTGAATTTAGGTTCTATGAGTAAAATAAAAAGAAATTTTAAATTAAAGAAAATATTAGCAAAAATAAGCTAAAACTTAATAAATGTAAAAATGACATATTTGATTATTTGCATTATTTCTATTTTTATTATTATTGTTTTTAGAGTAAAATAACAAGAAACGTTAAGTAAAAAAATATTAGTGAAAATAAGCTTAATTTAATAAATGTATAAAATTGGTAAACTCATACTTATTATTATTGTTTTTAGAGTAAAATAGCAAGAAAAATTAAAATGAAGAAAATATTAGTAAAAACTAAGCTAAAAATTAATAAATGTTAAAATTAGCAAATTAAAGCATATATGGCTCATTTTTATTATTTTTTTAGGGTAAAATAACAAGATTTATTAAAATGAAGAAAATATTAGTAAAAATAAGCTAAATTACTTACTTCTACATCTAACTCTAATCTTACTTCTAGATTTACTAATACTAATATCGAATTTGATATAAAAGAGAAAGTTTGTAATAAATGTACAGTTTTAAAACAGATAACATGTTTTCAAAAAAAGAATTCAATTTGTAAAGAATGTAATTCAACTGAAGTTAAGTGTGAATATTGCCCTTCGATTATTCGCTTTAGTGGTTTAAGGAACCATATAAAAAATTGTCATAAAAATATAGATATGACTGGAGGTATTAATCCCATTAAAGAAGAATCAGAGTATTATAAATAATATCTAATATATTGTAAAATAAAAGCCAAAGGCAGAGATATAGATAAATTTTTAGAAGAGTAGATTTTTAATGATATCTCTAGCCTTATCTCTAGCCTTATCTTTAGCCTTATAATTTGCCTTATTTCTAGCCTTATCTTTAGCGTTATAAATATCCTTATCACTGCCTTATAATTAGCCCTATAATCAGATTTTTTCAAAAAAATTAAGAGATAAGCGCATGCCCGCATACTTGCGCATAATTCTGAGTAGAAAGACTGTGCGCAACTGTGCGCATGCGCATGGTGTGCGCAAGCTTGCGGGTTGAAGCTTATTTCTGTTTAATTTTTTATTTTTTATTATGAATATAATAAAGGATGCATTTGATGAGAAAGGTATTAAAGATAGTTATGGTGAATTTAGGTTCTATGAGTAAAATAAAAAGAAATTTTAAATTAAAGAAAATATTAGCAAAAATAAGCTAAAACTTAATAAATGTAAAAATGACACATTTGATTATTTGCATTATTTCTATTTTTATTATTATTGTTTTTAGAGTAAAATAACAAGAAACGTTAAGTAAAAAAATATTAGTGAAAATAAGCTTAATTTAATAAGTGTATAAAATAGGTATACTTAAGGACTATGACTCATACTTATTATTATTGTTTTTTGAGTAAAATAGCAAGAAAAAATAAAATGAAGAAAATATTAGTAAAAATCAGCTAAAATTTAATAAAAGTTAAAATTAGCAAATTAAAGCATATATGGCTCATTTTTATTATCTTTTTAGGGTAAAATAACAAGATTTATTAAAATGAAGAAAATATTAGTAAAAATAAGCTAAATTACTTACTTCTACATCTAACTCTAATCTTACTTCTAGATTTACTAATACTAATATCGAATTTGATATAAAAGAGAAAGTGTGTAATAAATGTACAGTTTTAAAACAGATAAAATGTTTTCGAAAAAAGAATTCAATTTGTAAAGAATTTAATTCAACTGAAGTTAAGTGTGAATATTGCCCTTCGATTATTCGCTTTAGTGGTTTAAGGAACCATATAAAAAATTGTCATAAAAATATAGATATGACTAAAGGTAATAATCCCATTAAAGAAGAATCAGAGTAATATAAATAATATCTAATATATTGAAAATTAAAAGCCAAAGGCAGAGTTATAGATAAATTTTTAGAAGAGTAGATTTTTAATGATATCTCTAGCCTTATCTCTAGCCTTATCTTTAGCCTTATAATTTGCCTTATTTCTAGCCTTATCTTTAGCGTTATAAATATCCTTATCACTGCCTTATAATTAGCCCTATAATCAGATTTTTTTAAAAAAAATTAAGAGATAAGCGCATGCCCGCATACTTGCGCATAATTCTGAGTAGAAAGACTGTGCGCAACTGTGCGCATGGTGTGCGCAAGCATGCGGGTTGAAGCTTATTTCTGTTTAATTTTTTATTTTTTATTATGAATATAGTAAAGGATGCATTTGATGAGAAAGGTATTAAAGATAGTTGTGGTGAATTTAGGTTCTATGAGTAAAATAAAAAGAAATTTTAAATTAAAGAAAATATTAGCAAAAATAAGCTAAAACTTAATAAATGTAAAAATGACACATTTGATTATTTGCATTATTTCTATTTTTATTATTATTGTTTTCAGAGTAAAATAACAAGAAACGTTAAGTAAAAAAATATTAGTGAAAATAAGCTTAATTTAAAAAATGTATAAAATTGGTAAACTTAAGGATTATGACTCATACTTGTTATTATTGTTTTTAGAGTAAAATAGCAAGAAAAATTAAAATGAAGAAAATATTAGTAAAAAATAAGCTAAAATTTAATAAATGTTAAAATTAGCAAATTAAAGCATATATGGCTCATTTTTATTTTTTTTTTAGGGTAAAATAACAAGATTATTAAAATGAAGAAAATATTAGTAAAAATAAGCTAAATTTAGTAAATGAAAAAATTGGTAAATTTAAGCATGTGGCTCAATATCTCAATGACACAAAATATTAGTAAAAACAAGCTTAATTCAATAAATGTAAAAATTGGTAAAGTTAAGCATATGACTCAATGGCCCAATGGCGCTGAAGACCTCATATATACATTATAGAAATCATACGTGCAAAATTTTAAAGCCTAATGTAGTTGAAAAATTTCTCGGAAAACATACAATTTTATACATGTCACATAAAACATTGACTGGTGCTACAAACTTCCCGTATTTTGCAGCCAGGCAAAACTTTAAATTATTATATCGCATTTGAAATATACAATTAATTCTTTGTGTCGCCAAAAGATTAATATTGCAATTTAAACATACTCAGGAAACGAATTCGAGGTTATATGCAATTTTTTTAAAGTATTTCTCATAAGTGAGGATTTATAAGTACCAACTGGCTTCAGAGAATATGAATACATTGGTTATCTTTTTGGACCTACTCTTTTATTGGTCCCCAATTTTACAAAATGATGCCGGGGAATCATATAGGTGTTTCCATATCAAAAGAACATGAAAATTAAAAGGTAAATGTTTGATAAATGTCTGAAAAATATTTGTTTGATTCTTGGTAATCATACTAAGATCAAATATGAATACCTGGTAACCATTCAAAGATCGGATATAGTTTCCTACAAGGATCGTACTAAGACACCAAACATGGACAGTATGAAATCATTTATCATCCTTGTATGAAATCTAAGAAATCTCAAACAGGGAAAACAGACTCATCTTCACAGCACCAAAAAAACACAGATATACAAATAGAAAAGTACAGCTGGTGTCTACACAAATTTTCTCAAATAATAATTTGAACCGATCTCTATTAGGGCATCTGCAGTAATCGCAGTACCATCAGTTGTTGAAAAAAGTCAACGAATGGCCGCTAAATGAGCAGTCTATTCTTATTTTTAGAGGTGTGTCACACTCAACCATGAACCAATTATTGAAAAGGAAGCCTCCGGCTGAGTCGAAATCGAGTCAACAAGGAAAGATTTTGATTTGAATCAGACTGTGAGAAAAAATATCATGAAAATCAAAGGCTTCGTTTTTCATGAGAATTTCTCTCACAGACTGATTCAAATCAAATTCTTTCAATGTTAACTCAAATTCGTTCAACAATTGAGCATTTGATGAAGTCAATGGGCTTTGAAACTTCTGCTGTAAATCGACAGTTCCATCTGAATTCTCAGAAAAAAGTTCCAAATATGTGTTTAGCTTTTCACAATGCTTATCAAGAGCTTCCAAAAAACAATTTTACGTTTTCAAATTTGAACTGCAAATGTTGCCGCATCAAATGCTGCCAATTTTTAAAGAGTTTGAGATAATAACACTTTCGTTTCACGAATTGGTTTTTCACCAAGTTCGGGCGCAGTTAAACTCTCGGGTGCCTTTCTTCTCTCTTCGGATACCCTATTCTCAAGCGTATCAAATTGAAGTTCGCTGTGTTTGTTCATACATTTCCAACTAAAAGAAATATCACACGTTGGGCAATATTCCTGAAGCAACATTTTGCGTTCACGACAGACTAAAGGTTCATAAGTTTAGCTGTCGCATATCAAATGAACTCGTTGCAAAAGAAGTGCAATGCAAGCAACACACAAAGTTTTGATTCGGAATGGCTCTGATTCGATCACGGCTGCACGTTGCACAGTAGAAGCTATTATGGTCGCTATCATTCCTAGGAAAAAAATAACGGAAAAGAAGAAAAGAGTAAAACGATTGAGTTGTAGCTGTTTACTACCAAAGTTTTCTTAAGTACAGAAATGAATTGCGCGCTAAACTGTTTGATGAAGTATTTGTAAATCTATTGGGTTTCAGCCCTCCACATTAGTGGTTCTAAATACTTTACACCCCAAAACTCACATGCTATTTTTTGCATAGTGACGTGCTATATGACAACACGTTATTTTTATACGGGGGACGGGGAGACAGAATACATCTAATTAATTTTTTGTAAATGTAGCATTTTGTCAACTGTAAAGTAAAGAAACACGTGAGAAAAAGTATTTAAGTTCTATGCAAAAAAAGTTAGTTGTTTTTTATCTCGTAAGTCGTTTGTTGATTTAATTTACAATGATGTATCGTCAAAAGTATGCAAAAACAACTGTTCAGCTTTTATTGCTTCAAGTTGAACAAAAAGCACGTGAAAAAATTCTAAGACATTTTTTGTAGACTTAAATGGGCTATTATGCAAAACCAAATTTTTCAAAATTGATTACGTGCCAAGAAATCATTCGTTTTTGAAATAAAAGAAGAAAAAAGCTCTGGTTTGGTTCTTTGGTTTATTATAGAATGAACTTCATTTTGAAACTTTTGTCCGGCTTGAAGTTTTCCATAGTGCAGCCTCTTAGTCAGAACATTATGATGATTATAGAAAGAAAACTTTTAGTGCTTTAGTTAAAACATTAATCATAGAGATTTGAGATTTTAGTCAGCAATTGGTGCGCCTGCAATCAGATCATCAGATCACAATAAAAGCAACAAGACACACTTCACGGGACATCATATTTGAGATGCCAATAAAAAACCTCTTAGTATTAATGCAACCTTATACATTGCAAAAATGTACTTATAAGCCCACACTTTTGGATTGTCTTCAAAAACGACATTGTCTTAAAAATGAGGGAATCAAACTTGAATGTTGTCACAAAAACATAACGGATTAAGTAATAAAATATCGAAGAATTCAACAATCTATTAAATTTCAAGACTTATTCTGATGCTTAGCAGACTATTATGAGTAAGGATTTTAGGGTATAACAAAAGCATCTTTTATTGCTTAGGTCAGATAGACTGATTGCGCGAAAACAAATTTTTCAATTTTTTCTTTTCAAAAAAGTTTCCTGTAATTGTGACTCATTAACTAAAGAAAAAACACTCTCTCTCTCTCTCTCTCTCTCTCTCTCTCTGTCTCTCTCTCTCTCTCTCTCTCTCTCTCTCTCTCTTGTTGGGCAAAATGGCACTGGGAACAAACTAATACGTTGACAAACAATTTGTTTACAATATTTAAAGGTAACTTGAATTAACTGTAAAATTTTTTTGAAAGGTTTTTTTTAGCTTTATGAAGCAAAGAGTATCAAATGGGTATTATTTTTATCATATACTTACAATGACACCTTTTGAGACCAGGTAATAATCAGCTATTGCCTAATTTGATTATTGTAAATTCGTCAAACTATACGAAATGGAAAAAAAACATTTAATATTGCAGTAGGTAATAGAGAAGTCTTAAAAGCAATAATGATAAGCAAGAAATTCATTTCTACAAACACATGTGAACTAACTAACATGAAAAAAAAAACATACCGATAACACTAACGCAAAAACATGGTACCGATAGACGCTTGCAACGTCGCATTTGGTTGTGGATGTTTTGTAAGCAATCTAAATCTAAAAAATTACGACACAGAGCATCACGTCTATGAGATATTGGAGATTTTAGTGTTGGAATTATGCTGTTGGACTAGTGGAATGCGTCATGAGAAAGCCATTTGATTTAATATCACATATATTCAGTTTAAGAACCCCAAATTTGCAGGCTATTGGAAAACTTTTCAACATTTTTTTTAAAAAACGAACAAAGTGGATGCACACGGGAACTTAAAGAAACCAAGATGGAGGACATTCATCTAAAAAATTTTGTAAAGAGCAAGGGAAGCAGACTAATTCTCAGAAAAAATAGCGGCAAGATTGAATTTTAATATATATAAATTTCTAGTAAATTGAAAGCTTGCCTCAAAAAAACTGCTTCTGTGTTTTTTTCGTTAAGGTTTGTAGTGAAAGCAATCAGTTGCACAAAGAAAGAATTGTAGCAAACTTTAATGTTGACTTTACAGATACAAAATTATTGCAAATCATAATAAAAAGCTCTTTTATTACTCCCTGAAAAACCAATGGGACCTGCCATTATCCAGGAAATTCTTTACGACTAAGAAGACAAAGTCTAAACGACAGTTAAAAACAAATGTAAAAAATTCAATTAAATTCATCAAGATAGGCGTGTCAAAGTTGTTATAACCATAATCTATGCCTTTAAAGACTTTTAAAAGAATATTATGCCTAATTTTGAACGCAAATAAGTCAATTTGTGAACTGTAAATAATGTGACAAAGTGTCGAAAAGAGAAAGAACCGAGAAAAATGGGCTAATGCCTAAAAATAAAAAAAATAGTAAAATCTAGTAGTATCAAAGTTAGAAAACCATCACTTAACGCAAAAAAACTACCATCACTAACCGTCACTAACCGCAAAAACATAAATTTTAATTCAGCACAAAAAAGAGGAAGACGAAGTATTCTTTCTTTGCGAACACTGAGCTCCAACTTGGCCAAACTAAGAGAAAAATAGTGAACAACGGGGTTCTTGAATCTCATGAAAAGCAAGTAAATTTTAACAACACACACACACACACACACACACACACAAAATGGATGAACACGTTAATTCAAAAAAAAAATCAGGATTGAAGACATTCATAGAAAATTTTTTGTAAAACGCAAGCCAAGCAGTCAAGTTCTCTACTCGTTGTAGAAAAACTACTTATATATTTTTTCATTATTTTTTGTAGTGAAGGCCATCAGATGCACAAAAAATGAACTGTGGCAAAATTTAATGTTTACTTTACAGATACAAAAATCTTGGAAAATTAATTCAAGCCTCAATTTTATTAAAATCTAAGTGATTGTCAGATCACATCTAAGTTTCATTCATTTGCCTAACGCGTCTTCATCTGGAATTTTTTTTCGAAAATTATATCCGATTCTTTTTTCAATGAAAAAAGGCAGAAATGCTGAACGTGCCGAGTGCATTAAATTGACTTGGGTATTTTTTCCTAATGGATCTGCTAATAAGCGATAGTTATCAAAATTCAGTATTTTCTAATTGGATAATAATAGTTACCTTGAGCATTCTATAATCAGATCGATCAGAAGAATGCGAAAACATAAACTCGCTATATTGTTTCTTCTTGCAAAAGCTGTAAGTTACTTACGTTTGATTGGGTTTCAACGATTAAAAATGGATCACCAAAAAGTCAAGCACGCCAAAAAAGCAATTACCAGTATGTGTGCACTTTTCAAATATTTTCGGTTTGTGAACAGAGAACAAAATCAAGTTTTATTTGCTCAAGATACTATAAGTTTTTTACAACGTTTTGTAAGTCTGTTTAACAAAACTTTTGGTTATATCGTAATGTTCTCCTATTAATAACATTCAACCATCAGTGAAAATTCTTCAATGGAAAAATCTGCGTTTATCTTATTGTTTTTTCTATAGCCGAAATTTATTTTTCTTTTTATTGGAATATTAGGTACAATTTATGCCACTAAATTTTTTGCAGCATTAATGGAGTTAGCTAATACAAAACTTGATTTAATGCTTTTTGTTCACGTATTAAAAACCAATTTCACGATAAAAACAGACAAGGAGGATCGGCAATGTGCGTTTACACATAAAGTTCCGACCCCGCTCATCCGCATGTTTAGCATAAATGTCTACCAAATGAGGAGCATATAGACAACCCCGAAAATTCAAGCATTTAAAAATGTATTTGAGCAACAAGATCGCCTCAAACGCAAACAACTTTACCAAAGTGAAAATAGCGTGAGATAAAACTGAAACTAAAACATAATTTTCACTTCACTAGAACAGATATGGACAAATACATTATTAGACTCTGTAACAATTAGATATCAATTGAAGTTATCCAAATTTTTTTATATAAACACAGACGCTCCTATAGGATGGCATTCAGACCTGTCATTATTTAGTTTTTTTATCCGGTTACAAAAAGAACAACAAATAGAGACAACAAACAAAAACTCAAAAAAAACTTGCAAAAAAACGCTGTCGAAACCGTAAAGTCATAATTTGCGCTTCGAAAAATGTTCAATTCAGCCTTCTATACGAACGCTCTATGTGATATGGGACCTCTCATTCATGAGAATAGGTAACAAAGTAGTTTTTTTTGTGAAAAACTTGATTCGAAGCCAGTGGATTTATAACGAACTCTTTAAAAACATCAGTTTTACACTTGCTTCTTCCCTCAGCAACAATTATGTCATATGTGACCTGCATTTAACAGGACCAGTAGAAAAAATGGAGGAAAGAAAAATGCGGAGTTAAAAAGAAATTTGTATTTATTTTTGTAAAGAATTGTTTTCAAAGTCACAAAAGCCATCAGCTATCTACTCAATTCAGAATATAGGCTCATTTATTACACCATAAAAGACAATGAGACCTGTCATTATCCAGTAAAATTCATACCACTAAAAAAGCACAGTAAAAACGCCAGTTATAGACAAGTGTGAAAAATTGAATTAAATTCATCGGGAAAGGGGTGTCGAAGTTGTTAAAATCATAACCATGCCTTTAAAAACTTTGAAGTGAATAAAATGCCTAATTTTGAACTCCAATAAGGTAATTCTCCAATTGACTCCAATAGAACTCCAATAGACAATGTGACAAAAAGTGAAAAGACCGTGAAAATTGGTCTAATGCCTTAAAATAAAAAATATTAAAATCTAGTAGTATAAAAGCCAGAAAACCATCACTTAACGCGTAAAACCGCAAAAAGATAAAATTTTAATTCAGCAGAAAAAAGAGGAAGATTAACAAAAAAATGGTGAGTAACGGGATTTTTGAATCTCATAAAAAGCAAGAAAACTTCAACAAAACTCTAAAACACACACTGTATTGGAGGCTATCAGATACACAAAAAAAGAACTGTGGCAAACTTTAATGGTGACTTTACAGAAACAGAAATCTCGGAAATTTACCCCAAGATTCAATTTTCTGAAAATTAATTCTAAATTCTCTAATAACCTTCAAATCTTCTAATAATCTTCTAATGATTCAGGGCAGAACTATAGTTGTTTTTTTAACCTTTAAGATATTACGACTATAATTTACAGTTTTTTTGGAAGTCTTTACTTAATTCTAATCATTTAATGTTCAACCTGAAATCTGCTGATGAGATTTTTTTCGGTTTGTAGACTTATTTGCGCAAAAAACGTCTCACTGGCAATATTTGGATCACTAGGCGGTATTAATTTTGGTAACTGACTTTCTTTGCTGGCAACGACGCTTTGGCCAAATGACTAACTGGTTTCTTGTATCTTTCTTAACAAAAATTTTCCTGCTTTAACATTCATGTAACATAATTCGTAACAGCTTCTGGTAACTTTGACAATTATTTTTAAGGCAGGAAAACAAATAGGGCTGATCGGAAAACTATTTGAAAAACTTCACTATTTTGCGGAATGAAAACTTAAATTAACTTCACCATTTTAATTTTAAGAAAAAGAAACATACTTTCATGCTGAAATGGGAAACTAAAATTGACGTTAAGGTATATCCAATTTGAGACAAATATAATTCTTTTATGCTTTATCCTAGACGACCAAAACTTCCTTCATATGATTTAGGAACACCGACATGAAAACTTTTGTTAGCAAACGGTATATTCCATATCTTGTTAGTGACAATCATTGTTGTAGTTTTTACTTTGGTTTAATTTCTTTTTTCTGATATTCAACTCCATAGTAATGGCAGTTTAGAGTAAGCCTGTAGCCGGTGTCACATTTTTTGACTTTCTATCTTATTATATAAATCTTTCATCATTCTTCCACCTAAACGACACTTTATGCCAATTTTATTAGTATGAAGAGCTTAACAGGGTGCATTGAGAAAATTTTTTGACAGAATCTTATCAAGATCTCATGATGAGTTTGTTTGCAAATCATTTTGGCCTATCGAGATCTCGGCATTTTATTTCAAGTGTTTTCAAGTTGTGACCAATAACACGTACGACGTGGCAACATGTATCAGGTTTCATTTTCACTGGGTTAGCTTAACGGCATTTTTGTATCCTGATCATATACATCAACCGCAAGTTATGTCTCTCCTTAAATGTTTACATTAATATTCCAATTTGACTGCTCGATTATTGTCACACATTTTTAACTTTTCGTCAATTTCATCCGCTCACTCGACTGTCTGCAAGTATAGGGGTTTTGTTTTCAACACATTACTTGTAAACGTTTCCGCAGAAATACATCGTATGGAAAATTTTTTCTCTTGTGGTTAATTATTTTAGTTGGAATGGTTAGTTCAGTATTTGCAACCCTCTGTGTATGGCTGCACTCTGGAACTGCGGTTCGAATGCAGAATAAAACTAATTTTCACAATTGGAAGAACATCGTAATTACTTATCAGATACAGTTTTATCAAAGCAAATCTGAAAGCATATATAATAGCTAATTATAACATATATAACATGTCACGGGTCAGGTTACGTAGGTCTAGATTAAACAGATTGAAAAAAAAATTGAAGTGAGATTTCGAGGTATTAATAGATTAGATATAAGCCAATTAAAAATATTGATTTTTCCATTATGCTCAATAGCTCCGCATACCTTTTCCACACGAGAGGTCAATCAGTTGTACGGTAATTAACTTCCAAGTAGAAAGACTCGTAAGCAAAGAATTCTAGTTTTTATAATTTTATTTAGTTAGTGAAATAACAGTTAGCTAGCTAATCAGAAACAATCTGTCTCTCACAGATTATTTGTGGTATGGGATGGTTTGTGAAGATGAAGATTGTGATTAGTAAAAAAATGGGAGTATTGTTCCTTTTGGTTAAAAACAGACTTTTTATTATTTTGACCCCTTTCACTACCAATAATTTATTGTCATCGTAACTTCTAACTAGATATTGTAAAGAAACCAAAGAGGCTAATTTTTGTAGATTGGTTTGCTGAATCAGTTATGAAACTTGAGACACTATGCTATAGAAAGGTAATCACCATTTGACCATAAATAAGTAGGGATCGTACTCTCCAGATGAATTTCTCACTCCAGGTATTATTTTCAATTTATATAGGTCCACTTCAATGTTTGTGAAAAGTGACTTTGTATTCCATTTGCACTTCGCAAGGGGTTTGAATTTATTATCCTTCATAATCGTCATAAACACAGATTCATCTTCACGGCACCAAAGGAGAACAATGCCTGAAGGGTGTAGGGTTGTAGAGTTGATTGTTTTAATTTTGTTTCGAACTTCAATAATCCAGTACTTCTTTTCATGAGCATCGGCAACGATGACATTGTTGTCAGCTGTTATTAACATGAGTGAGCAAACGCTATATTTGTCATTTCGTTTAACTTTAGGAAGTGCATCACACTTGATTGTGAACATCTCATCATGGGTGAATTTGATCAACTTTGTTTCTTCGTCCCAGTAACACCAATGAATAGAATCACGGGCGTCACAATATGGACACAAGACATATTTGTACAGAATAGGTGTGATTTTGTTCATTTTTAGTTCTTTTTTCGTCAAATTAAAAGTATAGGCGGAGGTCCCTACAAGAAGCAACAAAATTGATTCTTCAAATAATTCCCGACGCCGTTTACTGAAAGCAAAGCAGATATCAATGTTTCCCTGAAACTCAGTGACTCTTTTCATATCATTCGAAACAACCAATCGAGAAGATCTGCAAGCAACAAGTTGAACACAGAGTTGACCGTTACCAGCTGAAACCTTTAAACATTGATGACTCCCCCAATCTTGTAAATAAAATTCATTTGATTCTAAACAATTTGAATTCATTGCTTCAACTCTCTTTGGCATTTTTGATCCCTCTTTTATCGAAGAAACCAACTTTAGATCTGATCTCAGTTTTTGCGTAAAATTCTTAAAATTTTGGGTAATTGTACTGGTCGCACAGCCCATTAATGGTTGTCCTCTTTTTTCCATCTTTTCGCATCGCTCGCTTTTGTTTAATTCATAATCCTTCTTTCTTGTCGAAAAATCTTTTAACAAACGAGCATTTGATGACGCTAACAAATCGCGAAATTGTCTCTGTAAATCAACAGTCTGTTCAACACTTTCCGAAAGTTGCCTGAAGCCAGTAGAAAGAGTTTTGCAATTTTCTTCAACAATTTCTGAACAAGATTGTCGCAGCTTCTCAATTTCTTTTTCCAAGTGCTGAAACAACATAAGTTGCTCTTTTTTGTGTGATTCAATTATATCTGACATTTCTTCCTTCTTCAATCGAAGCGGCTTTTCTCCAAGCTCAAGTTCTGCTAACAGCTCGAAGACTTGTCCTCTCAATTCGGAGCCTCTTTTTTCGAGCGTATCAAACTCATGCTTGCTGTGCTTTTGTGTACATTTGCTACAAAATGTAAAATCACACGTTCTGCAGTATTCTTGCTGCAACATTTTGTGTTCGGGACAGACTAAAGGCTCGTAGCCTTTCATGTCCGTTATTATATGACCTCGCTGCAAATGAGATCCAACGCAAACGTCACACAAAAATTCCTTCTCCGATTGGTTATCTTCTCGAGAACGATCGCACGTTTCACAGTGAAACAACTCTGTAGTTTCATTTGCACATTTGTCGCATTTATGATTACCGCCAAGATTGCTGTTCATTGTTTTAAAATACAAACAGATTTTATTTGATTTTAAATTAGCTGCTATTACAGAACTTCACCATCGCAAAATAACCGAAGGTAAATTAAAAAAAACGTGATTTTTCTGAATAGTTTTTTTCTCTTTGCTGTTAAAATGTTTTAGTTTAGTTTTAAAAAGCACGTGAGATAAAGTCGAGTTTTTTGTATATTCCAATACGGGCTATTATGTTCTGATAAATAGCTGAGATTCTTGTCATCGTTTTGTTGTAAACTTACACATCAGCTGAATTTACAATTTGTATTCACATTAAGTAAATGTAAAATCACTGAAAGATTGAACTGAGAAAATTTACTGGTTGCGTTCATAGTTTGTAACAAAATGATTTGTAACATTAAGTGAACTATAATAACTGAAAAAATGAATTTAGTGAAACTATGAAAGCAATGAAAAAATAGAGCATCAGCTGAATTTACAAATTATTTATATATCAATTAAATTATAATACAACGGAATGATTGAATTTAGAGAACAGACTGATTTTTGCATACGACAGATTTTAATGGTTTTTAATACCACTGATATAATAAATTGGGATAACTTACTGAAAGTTACAGGGAAACAAAAGAATTCTAAAAATTGTTACAAATTGCCTAATTCATTTAAATTTATATATATATATATATATATATATATATATATATATATATATATATATATTCAGAGGGTCACGCAGGCTCTGTAATGTCACTTTGCATCAATTAAAGTGTTTCTCAATTTTTAGAATAATTTTTCATTTCAAGGTCAAATTTGGCTGTTTTGATAATTGATTGACAAAATGAAAAATATCGGGAACTTTTTTTAAAAAACGCAAATTAGTACATTGCCTTGTGCAAAGGCAAATAGCATCTGATTTTATGAGGGGGCGCAAAAATAGCAGGATACACAGAAACGTCGCCCCCAAAAAATGCCTCTTGCATGATCAATTTCAGAGTCACTGACGTCTATAGATACAAAACTGTATGATGAACAAGTAATATTTTATGAATACGAAAAAAATATACTATATATTTTTTTAAATGCTATTCTGAGCAAACTTTAAAACTTCGACCCCTCAACAAGAACTATTGAAAAAAGTGCAAACTGCTATCTGTAGTTAAATATAAGATATAACCAAACCTGAGACAATCAAGTATTAAAAAAAGTCATTTTTTTAGTCAAACCTTGTTGTTTTTGGCTCTGGTTTGGTATCTTGAAATTAGAGAAATTATATAAGAAATCTTTTTTCAAGAACAAGAGTTGAATGGAAAAAATGTATCGTTTTCAAATTAAAAGTGACTTAATTTTTCTTGCAAGCAACATTTAACAATGTTAATGCAGTGATTTTTTCAACATATGTGTTAAATAGGAGAATAATTGAGAGAATTTTGACAAATTTTTTTAGAGAAAAATGCGAGAAGTAATTCAATTTTGCCACAACAACTTTTATTATGGTTCAGGCACATTAATACTTACCTAATCTCCAGTTGAAACATGGATATGCACATAATTCTGTAAAACCGAAAGATTATATGCATGGGTACGAAAATGCGTTCAAAATTTTGAGAACTTTATAACTGCTGAATAACCGTAAAGTCTACCAAAAACATTTTAATGGGATTTGTCAATCTTCTATGACTCTTTGGTTTTCTTGTTTGCTAACTTTTTTTATTGAAAATCTTAAAATTTGAATGCAAAATGTTGCTTCCAAGTGACCAATAGAGAAATTTTGGTCTAGAAAGAATTTTTATCAAAAAAGATCGCACTAAACAATTTTTCCAGTAATTTCTGTGTTTTTGAGAAAGAGAAATAAAATGAAAAAAGATCCAGTTATCATTTAACATTATTAACATATAGTTCTCCTAATTAGCCCACTCGCACAACTGCTTGTTTCATAATATCAAAAAATTGAAACGAAAATGAGAGCAATTGTATTAAAGTGGAATTTGTATATATATATATATATATATAAAACAAGGCGAGTTGCTTCTCATTG
This sequence comes from Convolutriloba macropyga, assembly GCF_964194025.1. Classification (NCBI taxonomy): domain Eukaryota; kingdom Metazoa; phylum Xenacoelomorpha; order Acoela; family Convolutidae; genus Convolutriloba; species Convolutriloba macropyga. The sequence continues at coordinate 80,184,317 of NC_134471.1, read as the reverse complement.
CACCGGGCACAATTGTTTGTAATCGATATGGTTTTCACCGACAGAAGGAAATCAGAAAGAGCAAAAGTGAATGAATTTGTTCTAAAATTTAGCTGATCTTTAAGTTCCGCTCCTTACCGCAGCTACCCTGAAACTATAAGGCTATGTAGAAATAAGCCAGAGAAAAATAGCAATGAGTTTCATTTACGCTGAAAAATGTTTTGTACTGCTTTAGCAGTGCTGAGTTTTGTTCTGCAATCTAACGTATCTTTACAATAATGTCAAATATCTAGTTGGCAAAATGTTTGAAAAGGTATGTTATACAAACGAGTCAAAAGTAGAAAAATTTTGACGAAGCATATATCTCCAATATTTTTCTTGATTTAGAAAAATATTTATGTAACAAAATTTTTCTCAAGCTCTTTAAATTAGAGTTCGGCTGCAACCGAAATAATTGGAGAATATGGAGTAAAGCAACAACTAAAAAGTTTTGATTAGGATAGCCAAACACAAAATGAACAGTTTTTTTCAAATAATCCGTGGATCGCAAAGTTTTGTGAAATTTTTGTTGATTTGGATAGTTTTTAAATTTTGATTGACTATTTCCAGCGAAAAGTATAAAAGAAGTTCATAGTATTCAAATAATAAATGTTAATTTTCTACACAAATGACAAATGGTCTCTATCCCTTGCAGAAATTTCTTGGCTACTTCTTAGTATCGCAAAACAATCAAAACGGATAAATATTTCTTTGTGAACGCCAGGAGATATCAGCAAATGGACGCGGATTCCTCATAGTAAATGTCATTGACCACTGCTTTCGATTGAAAAACTGCCCTCTTTTATCACATCGTTGCTCTATTAAGCAAATAGTTTTAAAACCAACATCTGAAACAGACTTTTTATGATGCCGAGGATGAAATTTCAACACCGTGAAGATTAAAAAATAACAAAACATTTCCTCGCAGTTGTAAACAAAAGTCCATTTTTTTAATGTAAGAAAAATCAAGAAAATTTTATTAAAAAAAACAGCCTGTTTTCTAAATGATTGATTCTTTTTAGATTGATTCCTTCAGGAACAGCTGAAGCAAGTTTTCTTTTGTTTTCAAATATTAGATTATTTCCTTAAAAAATGCTCAACACATTTTTAAAAGTTTGGATTGTCAAAATTTGCCTAAATTTCCTAATAGGCGTAACTACTCAACTAAATAGATTTTGTAGTTATTAGCTGCCACCTAGCTTGTAAAACGCTCCCGAAACAATATTTTAGGCGCACGAGTAAACAGAAGATAAGCCATCAGATCAACAGAAAAAGAAAAGAATAGACTCTAAAACTTAAAAAGTTAGTGAAAACTCAAAAATCGTTATACTGAAAAATTTTAAAGTGCAAGAGTAAAGTACAAGCATTAGTTAAAGAGCCACTAGACTCTATCACGAAGAGCAACTGACTGTCCTTCAGATAATATTTGGATCTTGAATAAACCTAAGACATTTTGAGTTAAAAATCTGCCAGAGACGAAATTTGGCAAGTTTTACAAAAAGTTCGCAACTTTGACATCATTGACTGAAGCCTTGTAAAATTCAGTAAAGCTCGTAACCTAAATGGTTAACCTATACGACGTACAAGAAAACAGTTATTTTTGCACAATCCTGAATTCCGCGAATTTTGTCAATTAGTTGAGCTTTCACAAAAGAAGTTAGCAATCTTACCATCTTCACTGAATATAGTTTATAATTAAGGATAATCTTGAGTTCAATCACTCTATCAAAAACGCTGAAATTTTTTTGAACGACTGAGCAAATAAAAGTTTTAACAAACTAATTGAATTCACAGTAAGGAATCACGCTGGAGGAGATCTCGAGGACGATGCTGTGAAAATTAAGTTCCGAGGTTTTTAAGCAGCCGCAATATTGTGTCGAACAAACAAGGCCTCTAAAACAACAATAACACGAAGAGCAAGGTATTTTAGAAACAATTCGGGGGACAAAAGGAGCACAGCGTCGATGGCCAACAAAAGACAAACCAAATACTGGAAAAAATCAATTGGATGACAAATATGCAGCTCAAGATAACGGAGAAAGATTGACCTACTCAGATTATTCTCAAGACATCACACTGAAATAAAAACAACCTGACACATACTGCAGAACATTTTAATTTGAGTAGAAGCAATATCGATATTTTGAATTAGCAGAATCAAATTTTGCTCAACAAAATGAAAAGTCTAATAAACAATCTTGATACAAACTACTCAGAGTGGAGCCAATTGCTAAAACCATATATTGACACCCTAGTGGCAAAACTTTAGCATTGATAACATTTGGTATAAAAGTTGGTTCAAACGGAAGCAAATCAACAATTGTGGAAATCAGGCACATCTGGTGGAATACAGAGAAAACAAGGAAATTGATTCAAATCAAACTATAAATTAAAAGCTTATCAATTTCGAAGGGAGGAAAGAATGAGATTCCTTTCATGATGTCTGCGGACAGGATCAAAAAAGTTCAGTGTATGGAGAACAAGCACTTCAAAGCAATTTAAGCTTGAGCGAATCGAACCTGAGATCTTGATGGTTAAACAAGATCAGAGAAACCTCTTATAGAACGTGTAAAAAGAGCCAATATACGCCCAAGAAGAATTGCAGATGCCACTGAACCAGAAAGAAGCAGAACTACGTCTGTAACAGCGAAGACAACTCGAAAACGATCGAAAAAACTCGGAAGCAGAAGAAGAGCAGTAACGTCTTACAATTGAGTTAAAAAAACATCAAGGGGCCTTTTATCACTGTGAACCTATAAATCAGTTAAGCGGGAAAGTAGTAACAGCCAAAAAATGAGTAGAAACATTCTCCGGGTTTTTAGGCATCAACCAACCACAGCTTCTCCAAAGCTCAATTCAGGAGATCAAAAATCGCCAATTTTTTCATGAAGACTGGTGGAGTTACACACATATCAGCAGAACGAGTGCTCTAAACAGACAGTTAATCTGCTTGGAACATTCGCATATCACACAACCAGAAGCACGAGCGAGTCGGAGTCTCATGCACATATCTTGCAATAGCTCCGCTGAGAGCAGGAATAGCAGATGATTAAATCGAACTACTTCCATATTCAACTATCAGCCGATAATAAGTTGTGGTTCCAGATGCTTCCCGAAACATAAACCAACCGAGCTATCGGTAAATATTCAAGGTGGCCTGAATGTTCGGGTCTAATGGATGTTGTTATTCATCAAAAACAACTCAGTGATTCTAAAAAGATGCAAAATTTGAAGCCCAGTCTCAAGGGTCAAGCCAGAGCGGCAACATCAGTAGTGAGTTTCTGCTTAAAATCATACTTTTGTGTTTTTCTCTGCAATAAAAGCGTAGACCAAGCGCAATAGTCAATGCCCAACTCAAGAAAATTTATGCTTATCAACTAATTCAGCGGAAAAATTCAAGTAGTATCGCAAAAATCGCCAACGTTAATACGATTGCTGTTAGCGTTTAAATTCAATTTGGAGCCAACGCTGGCCTGGAAAAAGAAGTAGCGTTCAGTTCTGCGACAAGTATACAGTATCCTGATTTTAACAAAAATTTATTGAAACATCTACGAGATTGGTGTCGACACTGAGGTAAACTTCGTGCTACCAAAACAATTATTCATAAAGAATTGTATTACCAGTTATCACATTATTCATTTAATCAAAAAACATTTCAAAGCCGCAATAAACCGAAAAAAGTATTTTCGCTTAAAGTGGCGAAGACTCCAACAATTCAATAAATATCAGACGTACCGTTGAAGTTGACAGCACCCTACCTGGGCGTGACAAAAGTTTAAGTTATTAACGTAATCGAGCAGCGAGAGCGCCACCAGAAGTTCAAATTGTGTTTCAAATATTTTTGACCCTGTCAACTGTTAAAGGACGCAAAAATTAAAACATTCAGTGTTTTTAATTTCGTTAGACGATTCAAAAATCTTCTGCACAGGGACATCTCACATAGGGAAGCCACAATGTTTTTCTGATATGCTGCAAATGTAGCAGAAGGAAAACATCACAGAAGGAGGACTTCCAGTCGTGCGCATTTTATATTTGCATAGATACTTAAACCTAAATGTCCTAGCTCTTTTGACCCAAAAATTAAGTTCTAGCAAAGACAAAGCAATTGAGTCTGAATTTCAACTCCAAGAGTTCTTGCGTACATCTTAGTGGCAGAAGCAATCTTAGTATCACGAAACGTTAGAACTATGTCAAAACATCATGGACCGTTACCCACATCTGAATCACTTACACGATCATTTTTATACTTTGAATGCAGTTCAAGTTTTTGTTGTTGTACAAGACTGCTACGACATTCATCACTCATTAATAATCAAGAGTCAAGAAGACAAAACTGATTCGCGGATACTCAGATGAAAGTTTTGATGACATAATTATTCCCAATCCAGCAAGACAAGCTGCAAATTTGCTGCAACAGGAATCCCTAATAGATGACGACAAATTAGAAAGTCAGCTAAGCAAATGTTGTTACATTGAGTCCTATGCTTCAATTGGTGATGCAATCACTCATTCACAGGACAAGAAACGAGCAACCAAGCCTCTGGTTGAAACTACACGATTCAATGATGGACGTTACGAAGTGAGTCTTCTGTGCGAGATAAAGATTTCAAGCGAGCTAATTTTGCTCTTCAATTGCTTTCATAAAACTATTGACACAAATGACAAAGTTGAATCTCTTTTCCTAAAAATCGGACAAAAGGAGTTAAACCAAACTAAAGATTAATTGCTTTGGTATTTGCCACATCACCATGTCATGAGTCCGCTCAAGCTTAAAAAAAGGCAGGTGAGTGTCAAACATAGCAAGAAAATGTCAAATTTTTCCTTGAATGAAACGCTTTCATCTGCGACAGATTTGCTGCAACGTCTAAATGCAATAATGTATAGCTCCTCAGAAAATCAAATAGCATTATATGTTACCATAGAAGCAAAGTTCTTTCAAGTTTTTGTCCCAAATGAAGACAGTAGGTACCTAAACTTTCTATGCCCGGAAGATGCAGATCCAAAAACAGTTGTTCGGCGGTACATCCGACTCGTTTTGAGGTGAAAGAGCAACCAACTTAGGCAAATTACGCTTTGCATCAAGTTGCGACTGATAATGCAATACACCATAAAACAATCTTCAAAAGTTAGAGTTCTACTGAACAACTTGCTTAAATCAGTGCAGAGTGTTCAAAAAACATTGATTTCTACCAGAAAAGTAGGAACATCCTCAGCAAATTTAGATTCAATTCCACAAAATTGTTAACCAGTGACAAAAAGACCAAATTAAAGGCCCAGAAAAAATGGTGTACAAAAATTGTTAAAGCACTCGACATTGAACCTTAATCATCTTTGATCCTCCGACTAAACTGGAGAGTAGATAGAGATAATCTCTTTATCTGTCTTGGAACTAAAAGAAACTTTCAGCAAGAATAGCTGAAAAAAATGTGTATCCTTCGTTTAAGCAGTGTTCGATTCACTTGGAATTTGTCCATCCTTCACGATAAGAATTGAATTAGAGCCATATGGGCGTCAAGAGGACGGCTATGAAGCAAAGAGTTGGCAATAAAGCTCCTAAATTGGTTCAGTGATTTTTGCTTTGAGTTGATACTTACCCGATTGCAAAAAAAACGGGTTTGTTTTCAAATCAGATGCAAAAGGAGACTCGTTCATTTTAAATTGGTATTTGAAAAAGCAATGTGCATCGTGTCACGTAGCACATACCGGACAAATGACTGTCCTGAAGCTACAGATTCGAGAGCCTGTTTAGGGAGATCGCGTCAGAAAGCAAACATAGTGTGATGATTTCCAAAATTGATTCTTCGCCAGATGCTTCAAATGTCCCACAATGCCTACACTCAGCGCACCATCCGAGAGAAAGATCTACTCAAATATTTAATGATTGATAACAGCACGATGCAACCTATGTCTTTGACAGCGAATCATACGGTTTTACCTTTTAGATTGTAGAGAGCACTGAGTTTCAAAATGCGAGAAAGCACAGAGATTGTGGGAAACGTTCTCCAAAGAAAATTCTGGACCAATTGATTGCGAAACACATTTTGGAAAACCCAGTTATGATATGTCAAATATAGACTTAAGAGTGCCAACTCACATCACCCGCAGGTGGCGAACCTCCCAAGAGAGCTAACTGATGAACGTTTGGTCCCATTTACTCATACAGGATTTGAATAGTTTGGACTGATCGAAGTGAAGTACACACGACGTACTCTGATGAGATGGTGCTGCCTCTTCACTTGACTGACAGGAAGAGTAGTACCTCTCGAAATTGTCCAGTGATAGCCGAAGTGTCGAGATTGCAAAACGTCGTGGCTCATTATGTACTATCATCAGCAACAACGAATTTTGTATCAAGAGAACGTCAGTTACTAGCTTTATTGCTGGCGTTACATTTGCATTCAAGAACTTGATATCTGTTATCATTTTTTGTCTGACGGGCTTTTGTTCACTGTTTCAGCAAATCACATGGCCAACCTGTGTAAATTCTGAAACATAGCCTTTTCAGCTGTGATATTTGGAGCAAATCCAGGCAAGGCTTTAAATAGTTATATTTTATATTTTTTGATATAAAAATCTTCGCTTTCTGCTATCAACTTTTTCGGAAAGAAAAGCCCTGCAGAGTTGCGAAAGATGCCAGAGATGCGAAAAATAGAGAAAAAAACCTGCAGTCGGTTTTATTTCTGAATTTAGAAGTTGCCGCCTCCTTTAAGGTTCCAAATAATCTTGCCTTCCAAATCTGTCATGTTTCAAACAGTTGCTGACGAACAAGCAAAATAGTTTGGAATTAATGAAGACTAATTCTGTTGTTCGTCTCATTTGTGTAACTGCTTTGTTCTATTGCTTGATGCAGATATATCATAACTATTGCATCCGACTGTACGAAGAGAATCTGTATCAAATAATGTCTGACAATGGAATTAACATGGATGGCAAGTATGCTCAATTTCTCAAATATTTCCTAGTTTAAAAAGTGCCTCTTCAAAGACACCCTATCAATTATGCATATTGAAATACAAAAAAACCAGCGGAAATCGAAAAGACTGAAATTTTAGTTTCGGGAGAGGCGTTTTCACCAGCGTGGTTTTACGAAATCGAGCGGAGCGGGAAAGATCTATTTCAGCCTTGCAATCAGTTTTTTATGTGAAGTATTCCAATTTGAAGCGAAATCAGTATTTTTCTCTATATATTTCTATATTTGTTTATCAAATAGTTAAAGTCAATTATTTGAAACCGACTCGAAATGGACATTCATAAACAAATAGAGTTATTAAAATGCAGCTGAAATTGCGACCAGAAATCAGTTTTTGCTGCTGCAGAGTTCTAGAATGACGATAACGGTTTAGATAATGATTTAGAAACCATGTTTCTGATAGTAATTAGTTTCTTCTCTGAAACTTGAATTTCAACGTGAAATGATAAATAAAACTAGTACATATTTGACATGAAACGAGATATGTGAAACTCTATTAAATATCAAATTCAATTAAATAAGAAACTCAATTAAATTTGAAACTCAGTTAAAGGTGAAACTCAACTAAATAAACTCAGTAAGGTGTGTTAATATCGTGCTGTTGTATGTTTTTAAAGCTCACGGTTACAAAATGCGGCTCTGAAGTTTCAACACTTAATTTATTATATATATATATATATATATATATATATATATATATATATATATAATTGATGTATTATGACGGTTTCATAGAAGGAGCAGTTGTCATACTATGTAGTATTTGAGTAATGACCGGAATATTAAAAGTGAGCTACGCTGCGTAAAACGTGTTGAGCAAAAGTATACATTATTCATAGCTAGTACTGCTGTGTACTATTTAATACACTATTGACAAAGCTATGGCGGTTGTTTCACTGCCCCTATTAATATGCGCAATAAGTGAAGTTATCCAGGCCGCTCTTCACGGCAGCAAATCCGAAACGAATATATGACTAAAAAACCAATATCAGTCGCCTCCACGAATGACCTAGGAATTAACTCGGAGTTAGTTATAAGCGTCGCGATTAATAGCCTTGTTGACTCATGTTTAAGCACGTACGAGCCTAGAGCTTGCTGTTGAAGGAAATCAGTCCCTCAACTCAACCAGCGCGAAATAAGCCAGCTCAATTGTTTCAACTTCTCTCTGCCCTAAGAGCCAATACTCTTCCAATCCGCTAAGCAGCAATACAGTGCAGCAGTTGTAAGCCTGCCGATTTTCTAACAATATAAACTTAGAGTAATATTCACATCCAGTTGTAAGATGTATTTAATTACTTGATTAAGAGAAGATACCCCACCATATTTTCCACTTAAGAAATAGCCCAAATTGTGCTCTATCATTTCATTCTGTTTCATAATTAATCTTTGTTTCTAATCATTTTAATCTAAGCAAATCACACAGAGATGCGGTAGACAGCATATAGTGAGACCTGTTATATTTCTTACTTGAGATCAAGCGAAAAAATCCCGGCCAAATCAGAGTTTAAAAACTGAATGCTACATCGTTCCAAATAGTTACACCGCTTTGAATGCGCCAAAAATACATAAGGAATCAAGTACCTGAAGCGACTCAAGATGTTGTGCAAAAGACTTTGAACTGATTTTACTTTAATCACAGTCAATAAAAAGCAGAATGTTAAAAAATGTGAAATATATATCTGCAGAAATTAATTTGAAAAATTTAGACACACTATTAGATGAGAAGTGCGGGTGGGGGGAAAATGATGAGATTAGTCGTGGGGTGTGGGGGGTATAAGATAGTGTTAACATATGTCGGTCGGGGACGTAGATGAAGGTGGGTAGGCGTGTTGAAGTCATGCTAGGGAAGGAGCTGTGAAAAGAGGAAGTGTTAGGGTTTTCGGTTAGGTATAAATAAGAGTGAGTAGGCGGTGTTGGCGGTGGGGGTTAGTAGATAGGTGGGGTGTAACATTATTTCGCTAGGGAGTATGGACTCTTATCTGATCTATACTTCCTGAGATTACCCTTTGACATTGGATGTTATGAACGATTTCTAATACATTGGAAAGCAAGCGTTTCCGGGAGTCCCTTTGCTCTGAACTAAAACTGAAGCTTGAAAAGAAAGAAGTGAAAATTCACACAAGATTTTCCTCAGCTAAAAAGAACTCGTAATACAGCGGTGATAATCGACGAGTCATAAAAAAAACTAAGCATCAAAAATGAAGCTCCTGGGTTTGAATAAGAGCACCGCTAAAAAATTGTTGTATTACAAACATCGCCTCAAAACTGTTCAAATTGTTTGAATTGCAAAAACAAATGAGCACACATTGATTGCCTGATGAGACAATGGCGCCATTAAAACGGTGACTAAACTGGTTCAAAAATTCCACTTTTTCATTTTGTTGCCTTCTTTTCAAAAAGACTTAATAACTTTTTTGTTTAAACGACTTTCGCCAAATTCAAATGTGTCTTCAATCAAGGTGTTTCCACTCAGCTGTCATTTTTTTCGCAGGGTGGCAAACGGACTTGCCGCAAGCCATGTTGCTGTCCTGCAAAATTTTTCTGGTCCTGAATGAGGAGAAAAAGTTTAGACCCACTGAATCCTATGATCAATTTGTCACCAACAAAAAATCCAACTATTTGCAAATATAAACGCGCTAAATGCCGTGAAATTGCAAAAATTAGCAAAAAAGTAAGGTTTTCTCTTCGAGGCTATACTTCAGCAGTGAAATTTTGGACTAGAATACAGCTGGCCCAAAAAGGCAGAATATATGATACAACATTTTGTTTCGCGTGTACTTGAGTGAAAAACAAATGTCAGTTGGGTAAAGTTAAAACGATAAAGCCAAAAAAGGGTTTACTGAACAAAATACTAAACTTAAGACAATCTAAAATAAGCTGTAATTATATTTCTATCCTAGGCTGTAACATTAGAAAAATTTAACACCATTCACCACAACACTGCTCTGAATTTACGATATCTGCGAAGAAAAAAGAGAGTCAGTGTCCCAATTTAATTCAAGTCCTTTCATTATGATAACTCTAAGCAGACAAAACTGACCCTAATGTCTATTTCAAATGTTTGGTATTGCCTGAACATCAACATCAACTAACTGGCAAGAAGACAAAAACTTAACTTCGACTTCACATGTTACACACAAACAAAAGCAAAAGAATTTAAATGCAAGATTTCTTGGAATCGATACATTGGAAACCATTTGTGTTCCTAAAATCCAAACTTTATAACATCTTCAGGCTTCTGAAAAAAAACAGTTTTGTAAAAGAATTGTGTGTAAGGAAAAAAAGAATTGTGTAAAAAAATTTTGTAGAAGAATAATTTTTATGTGTTAAATTACAAAAACAAGAGATATACATGATCGAAAATTTTTATAAAAAATTCCACAATATGACATATGAACCTCAAAACTATGACCCAACTACATCAAAGGTCCATGTGATAGAATTTTCTTTAAGATTTAATCCTGTGCTCAAAAAGTTTGAAAACATATTGTCTCACCTTCAATTTAGGATATCTCAGTTTTTCCCGTCATCAAAGTACATGAAACACTACTATAGCAAGCTAGGAGACTCCAGTTGAACTTAGCGCCGCCAGCGCTCCGACCGATCATTCCGCTTTGAAAGCTTGCAAAAAAATATACCGAAGAAACCGGAATAGTCGTTCAGTAAATGCTAGACTGACATAACTTAAATCAAATGGATCCAAGAAACACGAGAAAAATAAATTGTCGATTGCATAATCAAAACTATAGATGTTATTTTAAAAAATTTCAGTTGCAACTTAAATATTAACAAATTAATTATTTCCGGTTAGGTGGGGGCTGATGAGGGTAATTTTGAGAGGGGTAGAGGGCATAGGTAAGTATAGATAAGTAGCGTGTATAGGTGTGACTAGATGGTAAGTGGGGGGGGGATAGATAAATGGCAATGTCTGTGATTTGGCAATGACGGACTATTATGGCATCAAAACTTCTCGAAATGACTTTTATTCTTAAGTATTTGCAGGTAGTTTCTTATAACTATCCATATTAAATTAAGCTGTTTATGCTCAAATTCAAATCATTGTTAGAGTGAAACGTTTTGTTGCTTTTTTGCAGCTATTAACAGTTTTATGCGCCAAGAAAGTACAATAGCCATCGAGTTGCCAGCAATACACTGCGATAATATTATTTTACCAATTAATTTAAGTAGCAAACGCAGCTTTACAGACTTTTATATAAAATAGACCGGATTTTTAAAATTTTTTGGCTCTCAACACTTTTTGAATTCGATAAGATTGAAGAAAAATTGTTTTGCGAGAAAAATTAAAGCGATTGATTTTCAAACTTTGCGAGTGATTTTCAAAATATTGGAGTCACTAATTATAAATTAAAAGAGTTAGGTATGGACGGCGAATATTTGTTACCTGTAGACCGATTTGATCACGAAACGGAAAATATACAGGCAAAAGATACGAACAATTTTTATCACTCACTTCGAATTGTTAAAATACCTCAATGGTTGTTCACCCTCATCATTATCTACACCATTCTATCTTGTGTTTTACTTACCCTGTTTGCTGTTAAGTTCGGAATTCTTTGCAGACATCTTGGCAGAGATTTGAACGACTACAGAAATCAGAACGCAGACACTCTTAAAAAAGTACAACAATTGCGACGCAATTTAGACGACCTCTATTTGACAGTATTGCTTGAACAGGTTGCAAAAACTTTACTGTTGCGTTTTTATTCTTCTAATTCAGAATGAAAGTTATGTTTTTTTCAGACCCCAATTGGTTTAGATAATAAGTCTAAATCCAAGTCTTATTTGATTACTGATTCAGAACCATGATCATATCACTTTTTACACTTGGCAGTCTAAATACAAATCTGGCTCAGACTTGGCAAGTCTAATCCAAGTCTGATTTAAGACTTGGCAAGTCTAATGCAAGTCTAAATTAAGATTTGGCAAGTCTAATCCAAGTCTGATTTAGGACTTGGCAAGTCTAATCCAAGTCTGATTTGAGACCTGGCAAGTCTAACCCAAGTCTGATTTAAGACTTGGCAAGTCTTATCCAAGTCTGATTTAAGACTTGGTAAGTCTTATCCAAGTCTGATTTAAGACTTGGCAAGTCTAATTCAAGTCTGATTTAAAACTTGGCAAGTCTAATCCAAGTCTGATTTAATACTTGGCAAGTCTAATGCAAGTCTAAATTAAGACTTGGCAAGTCTAATGCAAGACTGATTTAAGACTTGGTAACTCTTATCCAAGTCTGATTTAGGACTTGACAAGTCTAATCCAAGTCTGAAATAAGACTTGGTAAGTCTTTTCCAAGTCTGATTTAGGAATTGGTAAGTCTTATCCAAGTCTGATTTAAGACTTGGCAATTCTAATTCGAGTCTGATTTAAGACTTGGCAAGTCTAATGCAAGTCTAAATTAAGACTTGGCAAGTCTAATGCAAGACTGATTTAAGACTTGGTAACTCTTATGCAAGTCTGATTTAGGACTTGGCAAGTCTAATCCAAGTCTGGTTTAGAACTGGGCAAGTCTAATCCAACTCTGATTTAAGAATTGGCAAGTCTAATGCAAGTCTAAATTAAGACTTGAAAAGTCTAATCCAAGTCTGACTTAAGACTTGGCAAGTCTTATCCAAGTCTGATTTAAGAATTGGTAAGTCTTATCCAAGTCTGATTTAAGATTTGGCAAGTCTAATTCGAGTCTGATTTAAGACTTGGCAAGTCTAATCCAAGTCTGATTTAAGACTTGGCAAGTCTAATGCAAGTCTAAATTAAGACTTTGCAAGTCTAATGCAAGACTGATTTAAGACTTGGCAATTCTAATCCAAGTCTGATTTAAGACTTGGCAAGTCTTATCCAAGTCTGCTTTAAGACTGGGCAAGTCTAATCAAAGTCTGATTTAAGAATAGGCAAGTCTAATGCAAGTCTGATTTAGGACGGGGTAAGTCTATTACAAGTCTGATTTAAGACTTGGCAAGTCTAATCCAAGTCTGATTTAAGACCTGGCAAGTCTAATCCAAGTCTGATTCAAGACTTGGAAACTCTAATCCAAGTCTGATTCAAGACTTGACAACTCTAACCCAAGTCTGATTTAAGACTTGGCAAGTCTAATCCAAATCTGATTTAGGACTGGGCAAGTCTAATCCAAGTCTGATTTAAATCTTGGTAAATCTATTCAGAGTCTGATTTAAGACTTGGCAAGGCTAATCCAAGTCTGATTCAAGTCTTGGCAAGTCTAATCCAAGTCTTATTTAAGACTTCGCAAGTCTAATCCAAGACTGATTTAAGACTTGGCAAGTCTAATCCAAGTCTGATTTAAGACTTGGCAATTCTGATCCAAGTCTGATTTAGGACTTGGCCAGTCTAATCCAAGTCTTATTTAAGACTTGGCAAGTCTAATGCAAGTCTAAATGAAGACTTTGCAAGTCTAATGCAAGACTGATTTAAGACTTGGCAATTCTAATCCAAGTCTGATTTAAGACTTGGCAAGTCTTATCCAAGTCTGCTTTAAGACTGGGCAAGTCTAATCAAAGTCTGATTTAAGAATAGGCAAGTCTAATGCAAGTCTGATTTAGGACGGGGTAAGTCTATTACAAGTCTGATTTAAGACTTGGCAAGTCTAATCCAAGTCTGATTTAAGACCTGGCAAGTCTAATCCAAGTCTGATTCAAGACTTGGAAACTCTAATCCAAGTCTGATTCAAGACTTGACAACTCTAACCTAAGTCTGATTTAAGACTTGGCAAGTCTAATCCAAATCTGATTTAGGACTGGGCAAGTCTAATCCAAGTCTGATTTAAATCTTGGTAAATCTATTCAGAGTCTGATTTAAGACCTGGCAAGCCTAATCCAAGTCTGATTCAAGTCTTGGCAAGTCTAATCCAAGTCTTATTTAAGACTTCGCAAGTCTAATCCAAGACTGATTTAAGAATTGGCAAGTCTAATCCAAGTCTGATTTAAGACTTGGCAAGTCTAATTCAAATCTGATTTAGGACTCGGCAAGTCTAGTCCAAGTCTGATTTAAATCTTGGTAAATCTATTCAGAGTCTGATTTAAGACATGGCAAGTCTAATCCAAGTCTGATTTAAGACTTGGCAAGTCTAATCCAAGTCTGATTCAAGACTTGGCAAGTCTAATCCAAGTCTGATTTAAGACTTGGCAATTCTGATCCAAGTCTGATTTAAGACTTGGCAAGTCTAATCCAAGTCTTATTTAAGACTTGGCAAGTCTAATCCAAGTCTGATTTAAGACTTGGCAAGTCTAATCCAAGTCTGATTTAAGACTTGGCCAGTCTAATCCAAGACTGATTTAAGACTTGGCAAGTCTAATCCAAGTCTGATTTAATACTTGGCAAGTCTAATACGAGTCTGATTTAGGACTTAGCAAGTTTAATCCAAGTCTGATTTAAGACTTGGCCAGTCTAATCCAAGTCTGATTTAAGACTTGGCAAGTTTAATCCAAGTCAGATTTAAAACTTGGCAAGTCTAATCTAAGTCTTATTTGAGACTTGGCAAGTCTAACCCAAGTCCGATTTAAGACTTGGCATTTCTTAATCCAAATCTCAACAAGTCAAAAATGTGTCCTTAAACGTCAAAAATAGCCGAAATAAAACGGCAGAAATATCCGAAAAAAAAACGCCAACCTCTTTTAAGGATTTTGCCCCCCCCCCTTGATGTTCGACATCTGCCAAATCTGAAAAAATGTCGATTTTTGGCTAAATTTTGGCATAAAACGGCTCAGAAACGGCTGAAAACGACTCAGAAACACCTAAAAACGGTCCAATGGGGCTCATTTGAGCTTCCCGGGTCCCCTTGTGTTACTTGCTATCAGCTGGTATCAGTTGTCAGAGGCCCCGAGAAAGTGATAAAAAATAATGCAACAATGGTGGCACGTTACAAAATTTTTCCAAAAATCAAAATTTTCATTCGAAATTTTTTGAAAGTTGGTTTTGACTTGGGAATTCACTTGCAAGTGTTATCAAAGTCTTGGCTAAGACTTGCCAGACTTGTAAGACCTGTATTTAGACTTACACAGAGCTGCGAGCCAAATAAAGACCTGGATTTAGACTTTACTGTTATTGACTTGGAGTTCGATCCACGTTCGCTTACATTTATTTTGTCTTCACAACAAAAAAAGTTTGCAAAGGACCTGATCAGTGCTGTTTTGTCAATTGGGAGAAGTAGTGATCAAGACTTGAAATTCTTTCCGGTTTGGTATCTTAGTCTTTTTTTATTCTTTGGTTTTTATTTCTATTTCAATGTGAAGCGTTTTTCATAAAGTATTTGACACTTACTTATTTCTTGCCCCGAAGTGCTCTGACCTCAAAAATGTGCTCAGATAACTATAAACACCTCACACAGACGAAGAGCACTGTTCATAAGTGTACCTCTCTGATAATCGGATAAATGTCTTGAGAAACTATGAACAAATCTGAAAACTCGATCTACCGTTTTGCGATAATTTTTAATTAGCTTTTTTCGAAACTCATAAAAATTATGTGATATTGAAATGTTCTGTGAATATGAAGACAGCAAATACTGTAGTATATAATCAAATACTGTAGGCCAATAATCAGCACATGAAGCACCTAAATGCTGTACACAGTTAAGAGGTGCACCAGGTTTCTGAATCTTGAATCACATGCAGGGAATCCACAGAGAAGCTGCAGGGAGAAAAAAGTGGCTAATTTTTAAAGGCTTTTCGACAACTTCCTCCAACCTGAACATTATTTGCTCTACAAAAGTATTCAAGTAGTTATCGAAGAAAATTTGGGACTGAATTATTAGAAAGAATCTCTGAAGTTAATCGGAAGCCATTGATTCTAACTATTTGCTTTCGATAAACTTTTCTTATACTTCAAACCTCTTTTATCTAGTCGTTTCTTTGCCTCTTTGAAAAACTACGCAGTTTTTTTGAAAAAATTGCTTTTTGAAAAACTACTCAGTAAATTGAATTTTTTCGGTTGAATATAACAAACTTTGATTTTCCAGTTTTGGTAAAACTTCCTTTAATCGTTCTCTATTTATTTTAGATTGCTGACAATTATCAAGCAATACAAGTATTATCTGGACAATTCAAGCTTCTGGCTGATGAATACTACAATAAAACAATGCCAGATTTTGCAGAGATGAGACTGGATATATACCGTCTGAACAATCAAGCATCATTCTTGTCAACAACGCTAAACAAATTGAGCTCAACGGTTGATGTAAACGTAGGAGCGATATCGGAATTGTACAGCCGAAAGAAACCTGATTCGAACTCGAATTTCGGTTGCTGAAGATAGATCATCTGCACCGGCGAATTTAAAGCAATACGTGAGAGTGATCAATTTTGCCCCCCCCCCCCCCCCCCCCGTGTTCTTGTGGCCACCACATACTAATAAATTGTCCCACTATAAAATTATACAAATATACAAAACGCCTGTATGCACAAAACACCTGTATATTTTCATTGACCGCAGCTTTTTGTTATTCAGATTCCGCTTAAAATGTAAAAAAAACTCGTGTAAATTTAGGTGTTATCTGCCTTGTATATTATTTTGTACCGCTAATTCAAACCGCTAAGTAACAAACTCAAAAATGTTTGACAAGAACAAAAGATGTTTGCAACAAAGTTACTATTATGGAGAAACCGTTTGTTGCAAATTTTTAAAAAGTTTTTACTAATTAAAAAGTCTTAAACTGATAATCAAACTTGAGGAAGATGAACTTAAATTTCAAAACAAAGTTTTCAAAATCCCAGGCTAAGCCTGCCATCACTATTTCATGATGAAGAAGAAATTATTCGATTAGCAACATGGACCACCTTTTTTCGGTACAACTGAAAAACCTATAAGTCCAACCAGGATGTGTGAGTGTTTGTAGGTATGGGAAAACTACAATGGTCAACTTGAGTACAAAGAACTCATAAGCAACTTAAAATTGATTGTAAAACACCAAACAATACAAATTGAGTAAAATAAAGACAAGTACAGACAAAAATCTAATCTATGAGTTCAACACTAACCACAGACTAGGACGACTCTTCTTATTTTATAAAACAAAAAGTTTTTCTATCTCAGTCAGTCTCTAAAATGTTAATACCGTGTGCATATTTTGGCAAAAGCAACATAGTTGAAGCGTTTTGTCGTAATAAAAAGTTTACTTTCCTGAATCAATTAGTCTCCTATAATTAAATGAAACTACTTCACGCGCACAACGAGGTAGCCTTATCTAAAGAACAATTCAGTAAAAAGTGCCATAGACTTGACATAGACTAAGTTAGAAAGCCCGTATTGGGCCTGCCTCAACCATTGCGACCACTGATTTTCGAAATCTAACCATAGAAAGAACTCACTAAAAACTAACACTAAACAAAAAGATTATTCTCTTTAGAAAATCAACACAGGCCTCTGGTAAAATCTCAGAAAATAAACTAATCCCCTCGTTTTTTCGCCTAACCCCCCCTCATTTACGCCTAATATTTGGTCACCATAATTATATATTTATGATTAAGACTTCATTTTTCCGCATCGCATTTACACAGTAAGGATTGCATTCGTCACAGTAAAAAGAACGATAAATGGAACAAATCCAGATATTCTCACTGGTTAACATTGCCTCATCGGAGGATTTTTGCTTTTTAGTGTAGCACAACCTCTCACCATAAAACCATAACTTTAGACATGAACGGCAGTGCTTTCAATCGAAAGCAGAAACAAATCCTCTATGACAAGAATTCGTTTTACTTCCAATTTTGTGAAAAATTGATACTTTCTAACATCCCCTGATACCTTATATCATCCCATAATTGATATGCATATCGTCCCATATTAGACCACATGTATGAAGTTGTTTACACAAT
This sequence comes from Convolutriloba macropyga, assembly GCF_964194025.1. Taxonomy (NCBI): domain Eukaryota; kingdom Metazoa; phylum Xenacoelomorpha; order Acoela; family Convolutidae; genus Convolutriloba; species Convolutriloba macropyga. The sequence goes on along the minus strand of NC_134471.1, from coordinate 80,166,491 downwards.
TGTTGTTTCATTTTTATCAATGCAATTACACAGCAAGAAAGGCCTTCATCAAACCAAGAGAATGAAAAATGAGTGGAAAACATCCGAATAATCTCAGTGGTTAACATTGCCTCAACAGACGATTTCCACCTTCCAGTAACAACAAACTTTCACCTTTGAAACCACTACTTTAAACATGATGAGCAGTAACCACAACCCACAGCAGAAAAAAACTCCTTGGCTAACATAAGTGCGTTTACTAGATACGATTTTAGACAAAGTGCATACTAATGGTACGAAAGAAGTTCTTCAGTCAGTAAAAGGAGTCGATAATGCTGCCACTCCAACCAATTATTTTTTGGCGTTCTTTTTGAATTTTTAAAATGCTGATATCGTCACGGAATACAAATTTCGCTACCATAGATGCTAAAGGTGCTAATAAAAAAGCACGGCACAAAAATTAATGGTTTTCACCACCTAAATGAAATATTTATAGTAATAGTTAGAGGAACTCAGTTATCTGCGAGAGATACGTAGAAGTAATTACATTTCTAGCCTAATTTTTACAACATCTTTAGCAACACCTAGTAAGACACATCTGCCCAAGCTACCCAAAAGGTAACAGAAAAATTTGGCATTGCATATAAAAGCTCCCACTAGCTCTACAGTATAAAGAGAAAACAGACGTAATTAACAAAAATTCTTTCAGAAAAAATACACAAGGTATTGAGTTAACAAACCGTAATGCTGAGAGTTTAAAATGAAACCACAACAACACAAAATAGGTCTGAAGAACGCTAGACCATTAAGTGAATCTTGGCTCAATAGTGCATAATCAACCAATAACTTCCGGTGTTAATGGCACCACGAATACCGACTTTAATTTCATTTTTATTGAAGATGGATCAATTTTTTTCCTCAGACCAAAAAAAACTACATCTCAAGGTGAAAAACAAGATTATCTTAAGCAAATTACAATTTCTGTATACTCACCAGAAAACCGCCAATGAGTACTAAAAACTAAATAATACGCCATCAGTATTATCCAGTGTAATTATACGTTTACCTCTTCTAATTTGACAAAATTTTATACATTTTATCGCTCAACCAGTAACTTTAGAAGCAACAGTTCCAACTAAGAGGCCAACAGACCCACAGCAAACAAACAAATTAACTGACAGCACACCAAATATTAACATTGGTTTGGCAAATGACTCGAAAGAATAATCCAGCAAACACTATTTTACCAACACCGTGCTTCAAATACAAATTGCGCTCACGCAAACTCGTCACTGGTAGTAGGGAGTTACTCACCAATTATTTATCCTTATTTAGGCGGATAAGTACCATCGCAACAGTAATTCAGATCACTTGGTGGTACAAACCCGAAACAAATTGACATGGAAAACTTTAAATGCTATTATGTCAAACATTATTATGAGAGCAAGACCAGAGCAATCTGAGTCATCTATTCATTGGAGAGAGATATTACGAAACAATGCAATGTCACAACCGGCCTCAGTTGATCCAGCGATCAATGACTTTTTCGTCTATCAATTGAAAAGGAAAAGTATTGGCGATATATTTTCCAAAATTACTTGATAACTAATATTCATTAACACAAGCTAAATAATCCTTTGAAGGCAGTGCATGAGCTTTTAGTGAACAAAAAATCAGAGCCATTCGATGTGAACATAAAAAAAGACACGTTTTGTTAAATAATGAGAAGTACCGCAGTAGACAGAAACCTTTTTTTGAACTCCCCGCCAAATACATAAAGAGAAGACTCTATTTTCTTTCTAAAAGCTAACGATTTTATATTTATCTATGGCCCCAACATATTTGTATGATGTGCATAACACTTGCTCCGGCAACATAAAATGTGAATTTCGGAACAAGGTACTTCTTTCTATAGAAGTACTAAGTCTGTATAAAAAGCCCATTTCTGGTCTGCCTGAACTAGTGCAACCAATATTCTTTGAAAGATAACCATCAAATGAACTCGATAATGATTAAAGTTGATCAAAAGGAGAATTCGTTTATAGAAATTTGTTATAACAGCTGAACAAAGAAAGGACACAATCTTCTGATAAAATTTTACGGGAAATCAATCCCTTCAGCCGGGGATGATATAGAATGCCAGTTATTGTACAAGTATGCTGGCTAGCTAGAGTGTTGCAGCGGAGATTTTTTGCCGAAAGCACTGTGACTATAATCACTTTATACAATTGAAGCTTCATTTTTACCGATGCATTTACACTGCAAGAATTGCTTTCATCAAACTAAGAGAATAAAAAAATTAGTTGAAAACATCCAGAAAATCTCAGTGGTTAACATTGCTTCATCAGACGATTTAAACATTCCAGTTACCACAAACCTTTATCTTTAAAACCATTACTTTAGATATGAGGAGCAGTACCCTCAATCAACAGCAGAGAAAAAATCCTCGGTTAACAAAATTGCTTTTACTAGATAAAATTTTAGACAAAGTGCACAGTAAAGGGACAAAAGAAGTTCTTCAGTCAGCGAAAGGAAACAATACAACCTGCCAATACAACCAACCATTTTCTTTGCCGTTCTTTTAAAATTCGGAAGAGACTGGCATTATCACGTAATGCAAATTGGTTACTCTAGATGCTGAAGCTGCTCATAAAATAGCACGACAAAAAACAGATGGTTTTCACCACTAAATGAAATATTTACAGATACAGTCAGAGTAACTAAGGCCATTTGATGCACATAAGTCGGAGGAAGTTTTCAAATCTGCAGCCTAAGTTTTTAGTAAATCATTGTCACAAAACTAAAGCTATCAAAGTTTAATTCGATTTTGAATGCAAGCAGCAAACAAACAATGGCAATTTCAAATCATATGCAGTGATACTTATGTCGCCACGAATTTGAGTTTTGTTCAAAATTCTCTTAATGTTTCAATAATCATTGATTGCCAAGCTTTGAAATTCGTTGTCCGCAAAATTATATTTATATTTATATTTATAATTATATTTATATCTATATTATATTTATTATTATTATTATTATTATTATTATTATTATTATTATTATTATTATTATTATTATTATTATTATAATTATTATTGTGGTACCAAGGTACCTATCTCGGAATGGAGACGAGAAACTAGTAACCAAGCACATAAAAGTATTAACTATAAACTCTCTTAAACTATATGATAATTTATATATTATAACCAAGTGTAGTACTTGATCATAGTGAAACCACATTACTTTCTGTTCATCCTTACTGATAGTTATGAAGTGTTACGAAGTGTTAACATTATTCTGACAGGTGTCTGTCTAGCACCTCTCATAGTGCAAATGCATAACAATGCAAAAGCGCAGTTCTGCCTTATTGTGTGTAACGTATAGTAATACTCTTATTCCAAGTGGAATTTACGATTGAATCGAAAAACAGTTTTCTCGCTCACCACATGGCGCAGTCAACACTAAAATCTCCGATTGGAGTCCCGTTATTCTGGGAAACAGGAGCAAACCCGAATCAAGAATGGGCCCAATGGTTCTCAACATTTAAGCTAGCCGTCATGGCCAAAGAAAATCTCAAAGTTGACAAATTGTTGAGAACGAAACCAACACCTGCCGACTTATTCTATCCGGCAATGCCAAGTCTAGAGGAACAACGACCAAACGAAACAGAGGAAGAACTAAGAAAGAGAGATATAAGAAATCAGAGAAGAAAAATTGACTGGGAGAATGAATGCAAGACGATAGAATTTAGAGGACCATATGTGGACAGATACCCGTGGGACGAGGCGGACACGAAAATCAAAAGCTTATTATATCTCTCAATCGGCCAAGAAGGGACACGACAATACCATCAAAATAATCCTCACACAAACATAGACACCTGTAGCACGTATGAATTTGCACACGAATTAAGCATCACTTTCACTAAGCCCAGAAACACGACATACGACAGATTCCAAATCATCAACGCAAGACAAGAGCCACACGAGTCATTAGAAACCTTCTATAGTAGACTTCGAGAACTGGGAGCAAAGGCAGCATTTGGGGGTGTAGAACAGGACCTAGTGAAAGACTTCTTTATCGGCAAAATGAATAATACAGCCATACAAATGGAACTCCTTTCGGAGATGAGAACACCTGCACAAGCACTCAACTATGCACTTGCAAGAGAACGAGGACAACAAAACCAAAAAAGAAATATTGAGAGGGAATAACTCCACATGGAACACTACGGTTGCACACTTATCAGCACGCAAAACAAAGCCAGCAATTCTTCCAACACCACAAAACACAAAACAATATCCACAATGCTGGAGATGCGGCGGATCATTCACACCAAACCACAACAACAACTGTCCAGCAAGAATCTCACAATGCAATATATGCAAAAAACAAGGACACTTCGCAAAAATGTGCCGTTCACAGATAACATCACTACCCAAAAACAGAGGACAGTATCAACAACGACAATTCCAACAAACAAGAAATGTCAAAAACATCATCGAGGAAGAAGAAGAATCTATTGCACCACCACTAGAAGAAGAGGAAGAGGAAGAAACAATTGACCCAGAACAAACAATGTATATAACAGAACTTATGGAGGATTGGAAGAAAATTAACCTGATAGAAAGAGATTTTAAAGAAACAAAAAACTGTGACATAAACAACCGAACTCCACATGGAGAAATCCTCATCCAAACAACCATAAACAAAACACACAAATTAGACTGGCTCGCAGATGCAGGATCCCCACGGAGTTTCATTGACATCAAAACAGCTAATGAAATCTTAGAAAACAACAACAAGATGAACATGGAACCATACAACGGACAAACGAAATTCAAATGTTTTAACAACCAAGACATACCCATCATAGGACAAATCCACATAGAACTACATTCAGGATCCTGGACAGCAAAAAACTGCAATATACTAGTGGTAAAACACGGCTCAAAAAACTTGATGGGAAGGGACATCCTTGCAAAATTGGGACTAACTCTGACACAACAACAAAATGAAGGTAAGAAAATCCTTAACATCAACGAAAACATTATCGAACAAAACATAACAAAATGGATATTCAAAAAATATCCACACCTTTGCACAAGACTTGGTAGAAGTAAAAATCATATCGCAAAATCAATCATGAAACAAGAAAAAACACCAACACAACACAAGGGAAGAAGAGTACCACTACATCTAGTCGAAAAAGTGGAAAACGAACTACAAAAACTAATAGAAGATAAACAAATTATCCGTCTGGAGAAATGCCCAGATGATTTATACATAAGTCCAGTAGTAATAACAGTAAAAAAGGACAAGTCAATAAAAATAGCACTAGATTCAAAAGAGCTAAACAAAGCAATTCACAAAAACAAATACCAAATGCAAAGTATTGACCACCTAACTGCCTCATTAGCAATGCAAATAGCATCAAACAAAAACAATGAAGGACCATGGTGGTTTAGTAAAATCGACCTAAAATACGCTTACAGTCAAATACCATTAGACGATAGCATCGCTGAACACTGCAACTTCAACATCCTAGGAGGAAAAGCAACAGGAACATACAGGTTCATAAACGGCTTCTACGGATTAACAGATATGCCGGCTACATTCCAACAAACTATAGACAAAACGCTAGAAGGTTGCAAAAACTACTTCGCATTCTTAGATGACATACTAATTGCAACAAAAGGAAAGCTAAAAGAACACGAAGAAACATTAGATATAATACTAGACCGACTAAACAAAGAAGGATTAGCAATTAGCTTACAAAAATGCGAGTTCGCAAAACAAGAAATCGAATGGCTCGGATTCAAAATAACTCCACATGGAGTAACACCACTAATATCCAAAACGGAAGCATTACAAAAACTCGATATACCGAAAACTCTAAAACAATTGAGATCATTTATGGGTAGTATACACCATCTCATTAAATTTATTCCACACCTAGCCGAAACATCAGAAACATTGCGTCCATTATTAAAAAAGGAAAACGTCACAGCATCGAATAAATTAAAATGGGAAGAAAAACATACAAAAACATTCGAAAACATCAAAACACAAATAGCAAAAATTGTAGAAAACAAACATTTCGATGTTGACAAAGACACAAGAGTTAAATGCGATGCAAGTAAATTAGGATTAGGGGCAACACTAGAGCAGAAAACAGGCAATATATGGCACACAATCGCATTCGCAAGCCGATTCCTAAATACAGTAGAACAGAGATACAGTACAAACTAATTAGAACTACTAGCAGTAGTCTGGTCTCTCGAACACTTCAAACATTACCTACAAGGATCGGAGTTCATACTCCAAACGGATCACCAGGCATTACTGACAGCACTAAAAGAAAACAGAGGAAACAAAACCTACCAAAGCAGACTTACTCGGTGGGTTGATAGATTATTACCATTCAATTTTAATATAGAACATATCCCAGGTAAACAAATGGGATTCGCAGATTATTTCAGTCGAAATCCAAATGGAATAGCAATCCCACCATCCGCAGAAGATACACATTTCATAATAAATCAGATAAACGACTTTAAATTTACATTAATTAAGAACACATTACGCAACAATACCAGCACTACACATAACAACAATGACGTCATTAATTATTCTCAACGCAAGCACCATACAAAACACGCTTTTTGCCATTCTCGCCTTAGAAAACAGTCGCCAAATTTAACACGCTATTCGAAATTCACAATTTCTCCAAACGGAACACATTAACTCAGTCAAATTAAAACATAATCAAATCAACTCCTCATCTATTCCTTCAAAAAACTTTATAAAAACATCTACAAATTTCCAATATACAAATCAATTTATTAACGCAACCACTAGAAATAGACCACATATCGAAACGGCGAATAGACCCATTATTAGAAGAAACAGAGCACCAAACAAAAGAAAACTGACACCAAACAAGATGGACAATCCAACATCAAGACCACCCCTAATTACAATCAGTACCCAAACGGAGGACATTGACAACACAGGCAAAGGACGAGATCCAATACAACCAGAACTCCACCCACAAATCTTTCCCCTCAGCAATAGTGAAACAATACCCGACTATAGGAAACACCTTTCGCAAGTATTTGGAGAAGAATTCCTCGCGGAGGCAACGCGACAAGACAGAACATTAACACCCATCATGAAAATGATTAAGGAAAAAGATTGGGAGGCACTAAGGAAGTCCAACAAGTATTTCTGCTCACTGAGAAAAAACCTATCCATAACAACATCAGGATGCATGCTTTACGACAACAAATTAGTAATACCACGAAGCCTCAAACAATTTGTCATCGACGCAATACACCAAAGGCACCCGGGTCAAGCAGGAATGCTAAGTTTAGGAAGTTTAATTTGGTTCCCTTGCATACATCGCAGCCTAACCTCGAAAGCCCAAGCATGCGAAGAATGTACAAGACAAGGTAAAAATTTAAAACCTATAATACCTAAGCAAAAATTAGGAAAACTCCCACATTTGGAAGAACCAAATGAAGAACTCCAAATGGATTTCGCAGGCCCCATTCCTTTTAGAAATCACACAGACAACTACTATATTTTAGTATCAGTGGATAGATACTCTAGATTCCCAACTGCCCAAGTCTTTAAAAACTGCGACGCATCAACAGCAATAGAATATTTAGAAGAATACTGTAAGTTCCACGGTATACCACGGTCATTAAGGTGCGACCAAGCACAAGCATTTAAGTCTAGAGACTTTAACATACATTGCAAGAACAATAACATAAAACTCATCCTAGCTCCAGCTGGAGATCATAGAGCAACGGGCATGGTCGAACGCCTTATTCAAACAATAAAACGAAAATTAGGTGTAATGGCTATAGATCCATTATGGTCATCAGAAGATATCACAACAATTGTATCAAATATTATTCAAAATATCAGATTAATCCCAAACAGAATAACAAAAATAACCCCATTCGAAGCACACTTCGGTAGGAAACCAAACACTGCATTATCAAATATAGTAACAAAACCAAACAAACAAAACTTATCTTACAAAAAGATAAAACAATTCGCTTCAGATCGCAAACTACTCAAACAGCCAGTCCTGTCTCCTGCAACAATCTGGGACATGGACCAGGACTCGGAGCCAGAACTGAACATACAGTATAGAGAAGATGCGAAGAAAGGAACAAGACCAGAAGTAAACATCGCATCAGAAAGCGACGACTCCGAGAATGCGCCGCTGCTTAGCCCCACGCGCACCCCGGGTAAGATAATACCTTCTAAACTTGAAGTCACATTCGGAGACAAAACTACAACACTAATATACGGTAAAAAACAAGTAGCACGAAAATCTATAGCACGAAAAGCACCTGAACCACGGGGAACACTAAAACCACAATGGAACATAATTGAAAATGGCACAATCACAAATTATTCACCACACACAATCACACTGGACACTAACAATAGAAAAAACACAGTCATAAGAAAAAGCGACTTAGCAATAGTAACGCAACCACTGACACCGCATCAGATACAAACATCACCGCCAAAAAGATTAATATAGATGGTAGCATGCAAATCTCTAAGAGAATACAACAATAACAAAGAAAAAATTAAAAAATTCTGTTTAGAAGAAAAGAGACAAATGAAGCAAAGACAGGAGCAATTGAAACAGGGAACAAGCACCGCAACAACTTCGGCTCCAAGCGGAGAAAATCTTTACAGCCACGAACAATTAGTCTCGATCGCGAAAAAGAATCAAAGGACACAACAGCAGAAGAGAAGAACCAATAAGGCACAGGAGACACCTGCAAGGAAACATCAACTACAAAAACAGCAAGAAAAACATCAATTCACACCGCGTAGAAACAAAAGACACGTGATGCCTCAGAAAGAGAAACGAAAGGAAAAACCAAGCTCAAGCGACACATTCAGAACGAAATCAAGGGCAGCAGCATTACATCAATCAAAACTCCATATGGAAAAACACAATCGATCTTTTATCAAAGTCAACGAACAAGATTTATTAAAATCCCCAACAATTGAATGCATAACCATCTCGGACTCCACTGAAAATAGCCCAATAAAAGTGTTTACATCAGACAACAAATATGACTTTATGATCACATCACCGGACAGCCCAGAAATACCCCAAAAATTCGAGTCGAAAATTTCAACTCAAAAGTTGGACAAAGCGGTCGGAAAAATACAAAAACTGAAGGCATCCCCCAAGTTCAGCAGCTCGCCAATCCTAAACATAACAACTCCCCATGGAGAAACATCGGAAAAGGAGAAACAGAGCAGCTCAAAAGCCATCACCAATCCAGCACCAGCACCGAAGACTAAACAAATCGAGAATGAAGAAAATAAACCCACGACGGAAGGTATCCTGGTAAACGAACGTAATGAAGAACATCACACTGCATCACCATCGCCAGCAAAGAGCTCAATATCGGATATTAAGCCAAGCGACTTCTACGAGGAAGAATTACACAAGTGAAATTCTTCACAGTGCCCGGGGGAGTGTGGTACCAAGGTACCTATCTCCGAATGGAGACGAGAAACTAGTAACCAAGCACATAAAAGTATTAACTATAAACTCTCTTAAACTATATGATAATTTATATATTATAACCAAGTGTAGTACTTGATCATAGTGAAACCACATTACTTTCTGTTCATCCTTACTGATAGTTATGAAGTGTTACGAAGTGTTAACATTATTCTGACAGGTGTCTGTCTAGCACCTCTCATAGTGCAAATGCATAACAATGCAAAAACGCAGTTCTGCCTTATTGTGTGTAACGTATAGTAATACTCTTATTCCAAGTGGAATTTACGATTGAATCGAAAAACAGTTTTCTCGCTCACCACAATTATTATTATTATTATTATTATTATTATTATTATTATTATTATTATTATTATTATTATTATTATTATTATTATTATTATATCATTTATATTTATATTTATAATTATATTTATAATTGTATTTATATTATGTTTTAATAAACCCAATTGTGTGGCGTCATAAATATTACTGCACATGATTTGAATTTGCGATTGTAAATTCGTGTATTCTTTTGTTAGCTATTTTGATTTCTTCGTCGTAGTTAGTTTTGAGCTCTTTCAGCGTTCTTAGCAACGGTATCGGTATTATGCGATGAAGCCAATCTTTTCCGATACTAAAAAGAACGCCAAAGAGAATGGTTGATGGATTGGCGGCATTATTGTCTCTTTTACTGCCTGCAAAGACTCATACCTGTGGTCTGATAAAGGATGGTATAGAGTAACATTTATTGTAGATGTATGCTGACCAGATAGAATTCTGTACAGGAGATTTGTTTGATCCTATCGAAATCACCTTGTCTAAATTGTTATCTACGTTGGAATTTAAAGCAGTTCTGGTAACATAGGATTTTTTTCTGCAGTGGATTGAAGGTACTTTTTCATGTCTCAAGTACTGGTTTTTGAGGTGAAAGATTGTGCTTACTGGAATATGGAAATTGTATGATGAGGCAATGTTTAACATTGCGATTATTTGTATGTTTTCAACATCATTTTCTTTATCCTAGTGTGAAGAAAGTAGTTCTTTTTATGGTTATATTACAAAAATCAATGTTTGCACCATTTAAGGCAGACCAGATACGGGTTCTGTATACAGATTTAGTGGTTCAACAGAACGAAATACTTTGTTCCGAGTCGTTTCTGTCTGCGATTGGTGGGGAATTAAAAAAAGACTGCTATCTGCCGCAGTATATCTCACTATTTAACAAAACATGTCCGTTTTTGATTTTCACTTCGTAAGGCTATAATATGTTTGTTCACTTGAAATATATATACTGCACAAATATAATCACAAATATTAATTTAGCTTGTGTTAGTGACTCTTGATTATCAGTTTTTTTTTGGAAAAAATATTGCCAAAACTTTTCAACTTCATTTAATAGACAAAAAATTCAATGTTCAATGGATCAACAGTAGCCGGTCGTGTCTTTGCAACTCTTTCTTAATATCCATATCCACCGAATAGATGAATCAGATTGCTGAATAGATTCTGAATAGACGAAAGGAAGATTTTAATAGCATTTACCACGTCCTCTGTCGAAACAAAACGATTCAGATAAGGTCCGAAGAGAGTCCAAAGAGGGCAAAAGTTCATTTTTGTCTAAGAGGTTTCGGATTCATTTGGAGCATGTACCCCCTTCTTCAGACGAAAAGGTTTCACCTTGAAACACTACTCGTTTCACCTGATAAAACATTTGATAAAAGTTTATTAACCGCAAGTACGTTGATAATCAGGGATTGGTTTTCTGAGCTCAAGGAAACTTCGAGCTTAATCTGAAAATTGTCGATTCCCAATTCTCAAATTTTACCAATTTAAGGAGACATTATGTTTTTAAACAAAATCCTGGGAAAAGGGAGCATAGAACTGAAATAAGAGATCGATTATAATGATTTCGGCTAGCATAAATCAGACACGTGATTATCCTAATCAAAGAACTCCAAGATACATTTTACAGATTTCTTCAAACAAAGCAATTTTAAGCAAAAATTGGTTTATGATTGTTTTTTGGAACTGTTGAGGTAAAAGTGATTTTTTGGTTTAACATTCGATGTGGTTGGGAACATTTTTTAGTTAGCACCGTGCTTAGTGCAATCTTCTTTTGGTGCCATTTTTTTGCAAAGTGTATTTTTGAAATTTCGACTTTATGGAGAAATTTCTAATAGGTAGATAAAAAGAAAGGTCGGAATGGTTTCTTCGCCATTTGTTCAGTAATCGATTGAAAGACAAAATCTAATTAATATCTCCTCAGTATCATCTAAACCGAACCAATCCACCATACTTAGCCATTTGTCTCACAGTTTCTGTAAATTTTCAAATTTTCGCTGCAATCACCTTCAGAGCGACTAGGTGAAATCAATCAAATGTAATATCACTATGTGAAAAATCAAACTTTCAAATTGTCTCAGGGAGTGAAATTTTTTGAAAAGTTTTTTTTTCATTTACTTAGCGTGAATTTAATCAAGTAACGGCTTCTTTCCTAGTTATTGGTTTAATGATTCCAATTTAACAAGGGTTCGCTCCTGGATTTTAACAAATCGACTTGTCAATGTTTCGTCGGATTTCTTTGCAACAGCGAGGTTTTTCTCTGCTTGTAAGGACTTGTTTGCCAATTTCTCCCGTCTTAGTTTTGCATAACCATGTTAAAAAGAAGTCAGAAAACGTAAATTTGTAGGAATTTTTAATCATAATTATTAAATCATTTTTAGCGCCCTAGTGTTATCTTTTTCGGTCAATGGTGCGCTAATATAGAAAACAGAAGGCAGTATTTTTCACTGAATTAAGAAATGTCAGCCCTTTCGTCTCATTTTTTCACCAAAAAAAAACATTTGAAAATTTCAAAAAAAAATTTGTATAGAGGAAGTAAAAAATCTGGCCTCCTCGGTACTTTTCAAATTTTGCAGCTTAATATTTTGTTCAAATTCATCTCTAGTTCATTGGATTTTGATCACCCAATATTTGATCCGTCTGTAACAGTGGTTGAATAAAGGTTTATCATAAACTCAAAGTTGAGAAAAAATTGCTAGTTGAACAAAAATTTTTGTAATCTCCGTTAATTTTAATGCTTTTTTTCTTCAACTAAAGGTCTAATCACAATTTTGAGACTTCCTAGGTTGTAACTTTTAAAAACAAGAATGAAACGGATGTCTAAAACTTTTACAAATTTTTAAATCAGCTTTTTTTCAAATTTATAGAAAATTTTTTTCGGTCCTAATTTCTCATGGCCTTCTACTTTTCTTTTTTGTAGACTGTTTGGTGTGGCGTGTGACATCTTACATTCTTTTCTCAGATGAAAATTGTTTCAAAAAAATTTTGTTCTTGTTTTCTATGGATGCAACCGTGGCAGGTTTTAATTTGCGACCGAAATCCCGAAAAGAACTTGATTTCTTCCAATGATTGGAGCTCTTAACTACTTGTCACAAACAGAAAAAATCTAAACGCATTTTTTATTAATGTTAGCAAATTTAGCATGCCGATTATCGGTTGGGAGCATACAGAGAAAGCATACCTATAACAGGTCAAAACCATCACCACAAAAAAATTTAACAATAGGTTGAAAAGATAGAATACATCAAATGAAAATTTTTATTGAACAAAAAATACTAAATTGAGATCCCGAGACATTGGGGATTATATATAAATCCACAAGGTCACGGGATTACTAAAATGAGAATCCATCAAATCATAGTTTTCAGTGAACAAAAAACTAAGTTGATGCCCCGAGACATGAATGGATTATAGATATGAAGCAAATTGGAATTGGTCACTTATTTCAATATGTTCAACAACCTGACATAACAATTCCTACACGAGAAAGAAATCAATCAGTTAAAAGATATTATATGACGAAATGGTAGAGTGAATCAACAGACGTTCAATTCAAAACGAATAAAGTAGTATTAGTTCAATAATATGAAATAATATGAAATCATTACAGACAGTTTTGATTTGTTGAATGCAATGAGTTGGTTAGTGAAAAATCAAGATTGCTTCTAGTTAAGTTATTTAGGAGTAATAATTCTTTTTAAGAGTTAGACTCTTCTAAATAGGTATCCTAAAGTAGTCAAAGAAAACAAATTCTTTATAATGATTTTTATTCATCAGATACTAAAGAATTTTGAGACACGTTTTATGTGCAGTTTTTTACGTTCATGATTGGCAGAAGGTCACAACACATCGGCCATGATAAAGTAAGGATCAAACTTTCCAATTGAATTTCTCAGTCCAGGTAACAATTTCAGTTTAATTCCATTCATTTCAAGGTGAGTATGAAAACTGATTGCGTATCCCGTCCCTTCATTGTGCTTCACTAGGGGCACAAATTCATCATCTTCCTTAGTTGTTAAAAACACAGATTTGTCTTCACAGCATCAGATTAGAACTATGTAACCATAAATATGGTTGTACAATTGATTTCGGGATAACTATTGCCAAAATCAATAATCCAGTACTTCTTTTCATGAGCCTCGGCAACGATGACATTGTTCATCCACTCACTCCACTCACTCAATTCATCAATTCATCCACTCACTCCACTCACTCAACTCATCAATTCATTCACTCACTCAACTCACTCAATTCATCAATTCATCCACACACACTCCACTCACTCAATTCATCAATTCATCCACACACACTCCACTCACTCAATTCATCAGTTCATCCACACACACTCCACTCACTCAATTCATCAGTTTATCCACTCACTCCACTCATTCAATTCATCAATTCATTCACTCACTCAACTCACTCAATTCATCAATTCATCCACTCACTCTACTCACTCAATTCATCAATTCATCCACTCACTCCACTCACTCAATTCATCAATTCATCGACACACACTCCACTCACTCAATTCATCAGTTCATCCAATCACTCCACTCACTCAATTCATCAATTCATCCACACACTCCTCTCACTCAATTCATCAATTCATCCACACACACTCCACTCACTCAATTCATCAGTTCATCCACTCACTCCACTCACTCAATTCATCAATTCATCCACTCACTCCACTCACTCAATTCATCAATTCATCCACTCACTCCAATCACTCAATTCATCAATTCATCCACTCACTCCACTCATTCAATTCGTCAATTCATCCACACACACTCCACTCACTCAATTCATCAATTCATCCACACACACTCCACTCACTCAATTCATCAGTTCATCCACACACACTCCACTCACTCAATTCATCAGTTCATCCACTCACTCCACTCATTCAATTCATCAATTCATTCACTCACTCAACTCACTCAATTCATCAATTCATCCACTCACTCCACTCACTCAATTCATCAATTCATCCACTCACTCCACTCACTCAATATTCAATTCATCGACACACACTCCACTCACTCAATTAATCAGTTCATCCACTCACTCCACTCACTCAATTCATCAATTCATCCACACACACTCCTCTCACTCAATTCATCAATTCATCCACACACACTCCGCTCACTCAATTCATCAGTTCATCCACTCACTCCACTCACTCAATTCATCAATTCATCCACTCACTCCACTCACTCAATTCATCAGTTCATCCACTCACTCCACTCACTCAAGTCATCAACTCATCCACTCACTCCACTCACTCAATTCATCAATCCATCCACTCATTCCACTCACACAATTCATCAATTCATCCACACACACTCCACTCACTCAATTCATCAATTCATCCACTCAATCCACTCACTCAATTTATCAATTCATCCACTCACTCCACTCATTCAATTCGTCAATTCATCCACACACACTCCACTCACTCAATTCATCAATTCATCCACACACACTCCACTCACTCAATTCATCAGTTCATCCACACACACTCCGCTCACTCAATTCATCAGTTCATCCACTCACTCCACTCATTCAATTCATCAATTCATTCACTCACTCAACTCACTCAATTCATCAATTCATCCACTCACTCCACTCACTCAATTCATCAATTCATCCACTCACTCCACTCACTCAATTCATCAATTCATCGACACACACTCCACTCACTCAATTCATCAATTCATCCACTCACTCCACTCACTCAATTCATCAATTCATCCACACACACTCCACTCACTCAATTCATCAATTCATCCACACACACTCCACTCACTCAATTCATCAGTTCATCCACACACACTCCACTCATTCAATTCATCAGTTTATCCACACACACTCCACTCACTCAATTCATCAGTTTATCCACTCACTCCACTCATTCAATTCATCAATTCATTCACTCACTCCAATCACTCAATTCATCAATTCATCCACTCACTCCACTCACTCAATTCATCAATTCATCCACACACACTCCACTCACTCAATTCATCAATTCATCCACACACTCCACTCACTCAATATTCAATTCATCGACACACACTCCACTCACTCAATTAATCAGTTCATCCACTCACTCCACTCACTCAATTCATCAATTCATCCACACTCCTCTCACTCAATTCATCAATTCATCCACACACACTCCACTCACTCAATTCATCAGTTCATCCACTCACTCCACTCACTCAATTCATCAATTCATCCACACACACTCCACTCACTCAATTCATCAATTCATCCACACACACTCCACTCACTCAATTCATCAGTTCATCCACACACACTCCACTCACTCAATTCATCAGTTTATCCACTCACTCCACTCATTCAATTCATCAATTCATCCACTCACTCCACTCACTCAATTCATCAATTCATCCACTCACTCCACTCACTCAATTCATCGATTCATCCACACACACTCCACTCACTCAATTCATCAATTCATCCACACACACTCCACTCACTCAATTCATCAGTTCATCCACACACACTCCACTCACTCAATTCATCAGTTCATCCACACACACTCCACTCACTCAATTCATCAGTTCATCCACACACACTCCACTCATTCAATTCATCAGTTTATCCACACACACTCCACTCATTCAATTCATCAGTTTATCCACACACACTCCACTCACTCAATTCATCAATTCATCCACTCACTCCACTCACTCAATTCATCAATTCATCCACACACACTCCACTCACTCAATTCATCAATTCATCCACACACTCCACTCACTCAATATTCAATTCATCGACACACACTCCACTCACTCAATTAATCAGTTCATCCACTCACTCCACTCACTCAATTCATCAATTCATCCACACACTCCTCTCACTCAATTCATCAATTCATCCACACACACTCCACTCACTCAATTCATCAGTTCATCCACTCACTCCACTCACTCAATTCATCAATTCATCCACACACACTCCACTCACTCAATTCATCAATTCATCCACACACACTCCACTCACTCAATTCATCAGTTCATCCACACACACTCCACTCACTCAATTCATCAGTTTATCCACTCACTCCACTCATTCAATTCATCAATTCATCCACTCACTCCACTCACTCAATTCATCAATTCATCCACTCACTCCACTCACTCAATTCATCGATTCATCCACACACACTCCACTCACTCAATTCATCAATTCATCCACACACACTCCACTCACTCAATTCATCAGTTCATCCACACACACTCCACTCACTCAATTCATCAGTTTATCCACTCACTCCACTCATTCAATTCATCAATTCATCCACTCACTCCACTCACTCAATTCATCAATTCATCCACTCACTCCACTCACTCAATTCATCGATTCATCCACACACACTCCACTCACTCAATTCATCAATTCATCCACACACACTCCACTCACTCAATTCATCAGTTCATCCACACACACTCCACTCACTCAATTCATCAGTTCATCCACACACACTCCACTCACTCAATTCATCAGTTCATCCACACACACTCCACTCATTCAATTCATCAGTTTATCCACACACACTCCACTCATTCAATTCATCAGTTTATCCACACACACTCCACTCACTCAATTCATCAATTCATCCACTCACTCCACTCACTCAATTCATCAATTCATCCACACACACTCCACTCACTCAATTCATCAATTCATCCACACACTCCACTCACTCAATATTCAATTCATCGACACACACTCCACTCACTCAATTAATCAGTTCATCCACTCACTCCACTCACTCAATTCATCAATTCATCCACACACTCCTCTCACTCAATTCATCAATTCATCCACACACACTCCACTCACTCAATTCATCAGTTCATCCACTCACTCCACTCACTCAATTCATCAATTCATCCACACACACTCCACTCACTCAATTCATCAATTCATCCACACACACTCCACTCACTCAATTCATCAGTTCATCCACACACACTCCACTCACTCAATTCATCAGTTTATCCACTCACTCCACTCATTCAATTCATCAATTCATCCACTCACTCCACTCACTCAATTCATCAATTCATCCACTCACTCCACTCACTCAATTCATCGATTCATCCACACACACTCCACTCACTCAATTCATCAATTCATCCACACACACTCCACTCACTCAATTCATCAGTTCATCCACACACACTCCACTCACTCAATTCATCAGTTCATCCACACACACTCCACTCACTCAATTCATCAGTTTATCCACTCACTCCACTCATTCAATTCATCAATTCATTCACTCACTCAACTCACTCAATTCATCAATTCATCCACTCACTCCACTCACTCAATTCATCAATTCATCCACACACACTCCACTCACTCAATTCATCAATTCATCCACACACACTCCACTCACTCAATTCATCAGTTCATCCACACACACTCCACTCACTCAATTCATCAGTTTATCCACTCACTCCACTCATTCAATTCATCAATTCATTCACTCACTCAACTCACTCAATTCATCAATTCATCCACTCACTCTACTCACTCAATTCATCAATTCATCCACTCACTCCACTCACTCAATTCATCAATTCATCGACACACACTCCACTCACTCAATTCATCAATTCATCCACTCACTCCACTCACTCAATTCATCAATTCATACACACACTCCACTCACTCAATTCATCAATTCATCCACACACACTCCACTCACTCAGTTCATCAGTTCATCCACACACACTCCACTCACTCAATTCATCAGTTTATCCACTCACTCCACTCATTCAATTCATCAATTCATTCACTCACTCAACTCACTCAATTCGTCAATTCATCCACTCACTCTACTCACTCAATTCATCAATTCATCCACTCACTCCACTCACTCAATTCATCAATTCATCGACACACACTCCACTCACTCAATTCATCAGTTCATCCACTCACTCCACTCACTCAATTCATCAATTCATCCACACACTCCTCTCACTCAATTCATCAATTCATCCACACACACTCCACTCACTCAATTCATCAGTTCATCCACTCACTCCACTCACTCAATTCATCAATTCATCCACTCACTCCACTCACTCAATTCATCAATTCATCCACTCACTCCAATCACTCAATTCATCAATTCATCCACTCACTCCACTCATTCAATTCGTCAATTCATCCACACACACTCCACTCACTCAATTCATCAATTCATCCACACACACTCCACTCACTCAATTCATCAGTTCATCCACACACACTCCACTCACTCAATTCATCAGTTCATCCACTCACTCCACTCATTCAATTCATCAATTCATTCACTCACTCAACTCACTCAATTCATCAATTCATCCACTCACTCCACTCACTCAATTCATCAATTCATCCACTCACTCCACTCACTCAATATTCAATTCATCGACACACACTCCACTCACTCAATTAATCAGTTCATCCACTCACTCCACTCACTCAATTCATCAATTCATCCACACACACTCCTCTCACTCAATTCATCAATTCATCCACACACACTCCGCTCACTCAATTCATCAGTTCATCCACTCACTCCACTCACTCAATTCATCAATTCATCCACTCACTCCACTCACTCAATTCATCAGTTCATCCACTCACTCCACTCACTCAAGTCATCAACTCATTCACTCACTCCACTCACTCAATTCATCAATTCATCCACTCATTCCACTCACACAATTCATCAATTCATCCACACACACACTCCACTCACTCAATTCATCAATTCATCCACTCACTCCACTCACTCAATTTATCAATTCATCCACTCACTCCACTCATTCAATTCGTCAATTCATCCACACACACTCCACTCACTCAATTCATCAATTCATCCACACACACTCCACTCACTCAATTCATCAGTTCATCCACACACACTCCGCTCACTCAATTCATCAGTTCATCCACTCACTCCACTCATTCAATTCATCAATTCATTCACTCACTCAACTCACTCAATTCACCAATTCATCCACTCACTCCACTCACTCAATTCATCAATTCATCCACTCACTCCACTCACTCAATTCATCAATTCATCGACACACACTCCACTCACTCAATTCATCAATTCATCCACTCACTCCACTCACTCAATTCATCAATTCATCCACTCACTCCACTCATTCAATTCGTCGTCAATTCATCCACACACACTCCACTCACTCAATTCATCAATTCATCCACACACACTCCACTCACTCAATTCATCAGTTCATCCACACACACACCACTCACTCAATTCATCAGATCATCCACTCACTCCACTCATTCAATTCATCAATTCATTCACTCACTCAACTCACTCAATTCATCAATTCATCCACTCACTCCACTCACTCAATTCATCAATTCATCCACTCACTCCACTCACTCAATTCATCAATTCATCGACACACACTCCACTCACTCAATTCATCAGTTCATCCACTCACTCCACTCACTCAATTCATCAATTCATCCACACACACTCCTCTCACTCAATTCATCAATTCATCCACACACACTCCACTCACTCAATTCATCAGTTCATCCACTCACTCCACTCACTCAATTTATCAATTCATCCACTCACTCCACTCACTCAATTCATCAGTTCATCCACTCACTCCACTCACTCAATTCATCAACTCATCCACTCACTCCACTCACTCAATTCATCAATTCATCCACTCACTCCACTCACTCAATTCATCAATTCATCCACACACACTCCACTCACTCAATTCATCAATTCATCCACTCACTCCACTCACTCAATTCATCAATTCATTCACTCACTCAACTCACTCAATTCATCAATTCATCCTCTCACTCCACTCACTCAATTCATCAATTCATCCACTCACTCCACTCACTCAATTCATCAATTCATCCACTCACTCCACTCACTCAATTCATCAATTCATCCACTCACTCCACTCACTCAATTCATCAATTCATCCACTCACTTCACTCACTCAATTCATCAATTCATCGACACACACTCCACTCACTCAATTCATCAGTTCATCCACTCACTCACTCACTCAATTCATCAATTCATCCACACACACTCCTCTCACTCAATTCATCAATTCATCCACACACACTCCACTCACTCAATTCATCAGTTCATCCACTCACTCCACTCACTCAATTCATCAATTCATCCACTCACTCCACTCACTCAATTCATCAGTTCATCCACTCACTCCACTCACTCAATTCATCAACTCATCCACTCACTCCACTCACTCAATTCATCAATTCATCCACTCACTCCACTCACTCAATTCATCAATTCATCCACACACACACTCCACTCACTCAATTCATCAATTCATCCACTCACTCCACTCACTCAATTCATCAATTCATCCACTCACTCCACTCGCTCAATTCATCAATTCATCCACACACACTCCACTCACTCAATTCATCGGTTTATCCACTCACTCCACTCACTCAATTCATCAATTCATCCACACACACTCCACTCACTCAATTCATCAATTCATCCACTCACTCCACTCACTCAATTCATCAATTCATCCACTCACTCCACTCACTGAATTCATCAATTCATCCACTCACTCCACTCATTCAATTCGTCAATTCATCCACACACACTCCACTCACTCAATTCATCAGTTCATCCACACACTCCACTCACTCAATTCATCAGTTCATCCACTCACTCCACTCATTCAATTCATCAATTCATTCACTCACTCAACTCATTCAATTCGTCAATTCATCCACACACACTCCACTCACTCAATTCATCAATTCATCCACTCACTCCACTCATTCAATTCGTCAATTCATCCACACACACTCCACTCACTCAATTCATCAATTCATCCACACACACTCCACTCACTCAATTCATCAGTTCATCCACACACACTCCACTCACTCAATTCATCAGTTCATCCGCACACACTCCACTCACTCAATTCATCAGTTCATCCACTCACTCCACTCATTCAATTCGTCAATTCATCCACACACACTCCACTCACTCAATTCATCAATTCATCCACACACACTCCACTCACTCAATTCATCAGTTCATCCACACACACTCCACTCACTCAATTCATCAGTTCATCCACTCACTCCACTCATTCAATTCATCAATTCATTCACTCACTCAACTCACTCAATTCATCAATTCATCCACTCACTTCACTCACTCATTTCATCAATTCATCCTCTCACTCCACTCACTCAATTCATCAATTCATCGACACACACTCCACTCACTCAATTCATCAGTTCATCCACTCACTCCACTCACTCAATTCATCATTTCATCCACACACACTCCTCTCACTCAATTCATCAATTCATCCACACACACTCCACTCACTCAGTTCATCAGTTCATCCACTCACTCCACTCACTCAATTCATCAATTCATCCACTCATTCCACTCACTCAATTCATTAATTCATTCACTCACTCCACTCACTCAATTCATCAATTCATCCACTCACTCCACTCACTCATTTCATCAATTCATCCACTCACTCAACTCACTCAATTCATCAGTTCATCCACTCACTCCACTCACTCAATTCATCAGTTCATCCACTCACTCCACTCACTCAATTCATCAATTCATCCACTCACTCCACTCACTCAATTCATCGATTCATCCACTCACTCCACTCACTCAATCCATCAGTTCATCCACTCACTCCACTCACTCAATTCATCAATTTATCCACACACATGCCACTCACTCATTTCATCAGTTCATCCACACACACTCCACTCACTCAATTCATCAGTTCATCCACTCACTCCACTCATTCAATTCATCAATTCATTCACTCACTCAACTCATTCATTTCGTCAATTCATCCACACACACTCCACTCACTCAATTCATCAATTCATCCACTCACTCCACTCATTCAATTCGTCAATTCATCCACACACACTCCACTCACTCAATTCATCAATTCATCCACACACACTTCACTCACTCAATTCATCAGTTCATCCACATACACTCCACTCACTCAATTCATCAGTTCATCCACACACACTCCACTCACTCAATTCATCAGTTCATCCACTCACTCCACTCATTCAATTCGTCAATTCATCCACACACACTCCACTCACTCAATTCATCAATTCATCCACACACACTCCAATCACTCAATTCATCAGTTCATCCACACACATTCCACTCACTCAATTCATCAGTTCATCCACTCACTCCACTCATTCAATTCATCAATTCATTCACTCACTCCACTCACTCAATTCATCAATTCCTCCACTCACTCCACTCACTCAATTCATCAATTCATCGACACACACTCCACTCACTCAATTCATCAGTTCATCCACTCACTCCACTCACTCAATTCATCAATTCATCCACACACACTCCTCTCACTCAATTCATCAATTCATCCACACACACTCCACTCACTCAATTCATCAGTTCATCCACTCACTCCACTCACTCAACTCATCAATTCATCCACTCATTCCACTCACTCAATTCATCAATTCATTCACTCACTCCACTCACTTAATTCATCAATTCATCCACTCACTCCACTCACTCAATTCATCAATTCATCCACTCACTCAACTCACTCAATTCATCAGTTCATCCACTCACTCCACTCACTCAATTCATCAGTTCATCCACTCACTCCACTCACTCAATTCATCAATTCATCCACTCACTCCACTCACTCAATTCATCGGTTCATCCACTCACTCCACTCACTCAATCCATCAGTTCCTCCACTCACTCCACTCACTCAATTCATCAATTTATCCACTCAATCCACTCACTCAATTCATCAATTCATCCACTCACTCCACTCACTCAATTCATCAGTTCATCCACTCACTCCACTCACTCAATTCAACAGTTCATTCACTCACTCCACTCACTCAATTCATCAATTCATCCACACACTCAACTCACTCAATTCATCAATTCATCCACTCACTCCACTCACTCAATTCATCAATTCCTCCACTCACTCCACTCACTCAATTCATCAATTCATCGACACACACTCCACTCACTCAATTCATCAGTTCATCCACTCACTCCACTCACTCAATTCATCAATTCATCCACACACACTCCTCTCACTCAATTCATCAATTCATCCACACACACTCCACTCACTCAATTCATCAGTTCATCCACTCACTCCACTCACTCAACTCATCAATTCATCCACTCATTCCACTCACTCAATTCATCAATTCATTCACTCACTCCACTCACTCAATTCATCAATTCATCCACTCACTCCACTCACTCAATTCATCAATTCATCCACTCACTCAACTCACTCAATTCATCCGTTCATCCACTCACTCCACTCACTCAATTCATCAGTTCATCCACTCACTCCACTCACTCAATTCATCAATTCATCCACTCACTCCACTCACTCAATTCATCGGTTCATCCACTCACTCCACTCACTCAATCCATCAGTTCCTCCACTCACTCCACTCACTCAATTCATCAATTTATCCACTCAATCCACTCACTCAATTCATCAATTCATCCACTCACTCCACTCACTCAATTCATCAGTTCATCCACTCACTCCACTCACTCAATTCAACAGTTCATTCACTCACTCCACTCACTCAATTCATCAATTCATCCACACACTCAACTCACTCAATTCATCAATTCATCCGCCCACTTCGCTGTCTGCTAGTATAGCAGGTTTATTTTCAACTTGTTCCTCGTAAACTTTTTCCCAGGAATATACCTTATGAAAAGTTTTCTTCTCCTGTGACGATTTTTTTTAAGTTTGAACGGTTCGTTAAAAGTTACTCCCCTTTGTTTATGACTGCCCTCTGAAACTGCGGATCAAAGACATGATACATTAAAGTTCGCAATTGAATGAATCACGTAATTACCTATCACAAACACATTTTTAAAAGCAAATCTAAACGCATATATAATAGCTAACTATAACATATATAACAAGTCACGGGTCAGGCTACGTAAGTCTAGATTAAACAGATAGAACTCATCAGTAAAAGTTTTAGTTGAAAAAGAATTGAATTGATATTTCGAGGTATTTATTGATTAGATATAAGCCTATTGGAATTTGTCACTTTTCTCAATATGTTCAACACAGCTCCACAAACTTTTCCCCACGAGAGGTCTATCAGTTGTACGGTTAAAAACTTCCAAGTAAAAAGGCACATCAGCAGTGAATTCTAGCTGTACAATGAATTAGTAGTTAGTAAAATTGTTATAGAAAATCTGTCTAACGCTTGTATGAATTCTTGCAATCTGCGTGGTCTCCCTTATCAAATAATCTTAGTTTATATTGATCTAAAATTTAAATGTTTTCTGATTAATTCTTATTGCCAATCTTAATGTTTTCAGCTGGTTAGTGCAGATGAAGATATTATTAACAGTTTTAGTAGCCAATTTCACTACCAACAATTTATCATTATCATAACTTCTAACTACATATAGTAAAAAAACCAAAGAAGCTAATTTTTATGAGACTATTGATATGCAGTTTTTTTACATTCATGATACTACGGAAAGTTACTCTAAAGGGGCCGTTAATAAGTAGGGATCGTATTCTCCAGATGAATTTCGCACTCCAGGTAGTAATTTAAACTTCCGTTTAAAACCGTCCACTTTAATGTAAGTGATAATTGACTCTGTAACCCATTTGTACTTCACAAGGGGTTGGAATTTATCATCCTTCTTGGTCGTTATAAACACAGATTCGTCTTCACAGCACCAAAGAACTAAGGTATCAGCGATTGAGGTTGTGCAGTTAATTGTTTTATTATTGTTTCCAACTTCAATAATCCAGTACTTATTTTGGCGAGCATCGGCAACGATGACATTGTTATCAGCTGTTATAAACATGAGCGTACTTATGCTATACACGTCATATCGTTTAACTGTAGGGAGTGTGTCACACCTGATTGTGAAATTCTCATCATGAGTGAATTTGATCAACTTGGTTTCTTCCTCCCAGTAACACCAATGAATAGAACCACGGACGTCACAATATGGACACAAGACATATTTGTACAGAATAGGCGCGATTTCATTCAGTTTTAGCTCTTTCTTCGTCAAATTAAAAGTGTAAGCGGAGGTCCCTATAAGAAGCATAAAAACAGATCGTTTTGAGAAAGAAAATAGTATATCAAAAATAAAGCAGCGATCAATGTTTCCCTTAAACTCAGTCATTCTTTTCGTATCAGTTAAATCAGTCAATCCAGAAGAGTTGAAAGTAAAACCTTGAACACAGAGTTGACCATTACCAGCTGAAACTTTAAAATATTCATCAAACTGACTATCTTGGAAATAAAATTCAATTGATTTCAAACAATTTGGATTCATTACTTCAACCCTCTTTGGCATTTTTGATTCCTCTTTTATCGAAGTAACCGACTTAAGATCTGATCTCAAATTTTGCGTAAAA
The DNA here is from genome assembly GCF_964194025.1 of Convolutriloba macropyga. NCBI lineage: Eukaryota > Metazoa > Xenacoelomorpha > Acoela > Convolutidae > Convolutriloba > Convolutriloba macropyga. The sequence continues at coordinate 80,140,076 of NC_134471.1, read as the reverse complement.
GTGTTAAACTTTTTGCTGATCAAACTGGTCGCACAGCTCATTAATGATTGTCCTCTTTTTCCTAAAAGATTTTCTATCACGCTTTTGTTTAATTCAAAATCCTTCTTTCTTGTCGCAAAATCCTTCAACAAGTGGGCATTTGATGAGGCTAACAAATCGCGAAATTGTTTCTGTAAATCAACAGTCTGTTCAACACTTTCCGAAAGTTGCTTATAGTCAGTAGAAAGAACTTTGCCATTTTCTTCAGCAACTTCAAAACAAGATTTTCGGAGCTTTTCAATTTCTTTTTCCAAATGTTGAAGCAGATTAAGCTGCTCTTTTTTGTGTGATTCAATAACATTTGACATTTCTTCCTTCTTCAATCGAAGTGGCTTTTCACCGAGCTCCAGTTCTGTTAACATCTCGAACACTTCTCCTCTCAATTCGGAGCCTCGTTTTTCGAGCGTATCAAACTCATGCTTGCTGTGTTTGCTCATACATTTCCAACAAAAAGCAACATCGCACGTTCTGCAGTATTCTTGCTGCAACATTTTGTGCTCCGGGCAGACTAAAGGCCCGTAACCTTTTATGTCCGTTATCAAATGACCTCGCTGCAAATGAGGTCCAACGCAAACGTCACACAAAAGTTCCTTCTCCGATGGGTTATCTTCACGAGAACGATCGCACGTTTCACAGTGAAATAACTCTGTCGTTTCATTAGCACATTGGTCGCATTTATGATTACCGTCAAGATTGTTGTTCATTGTTTTAAAATGCAAACAGATATTACCAGTTTTAAAATTAGCTGAATTGTTAGCAGAACTTCACTGTCGCAAAATAACCGTAGGCAGGCTGAAAAACGTTATTCTTCTGAATGATTTCTTTCTATATACTGTTAAAATGTTTTAGTTTTAAGTTAAAAAGCACGTGAGACGAAACTAATATTTTTTGTATACAAATGTGGGCTATTATTGTCTGACAGTTTACTGAGTTTCTTATGATTGTTTTGTTCTGTTTTAAAACGTAAAGCAGTCTAAAATCACAACATCAGCCGAATGTGCATTTTGTATTCAAATTAAGTAAATGTAAAATCACTGAAAGAATAAACTGAGAGAACTTACTGGTTGCGTCCAGAATTGGTAACAAACTGCGTCGTTTCTAATTATAATGCCTATCTTCAGCTTGTGGTGGCGTTTTTTGCATACTTCAAAAAAATAATGGTTAAAATTTTTTTTCACGTGAACATCACGTGAATTCTCAACTTTTCATATATTAAGGTCGCTCTAATTCACGAGTTCTTTTCATATATAAAAGTCGCTCTAATTGACGAGTAAAAAAGGTCGCTCAAATTGACGAGTAAAAAAGGTCAATCTAATTGACGAGTAATACAACAGTGAATTTTTTTTGAAAAAAAGTAATTTTAATAGTTGCATCATACTTTTTCCCGCAACATGGAATTTGTCTCAAATGATAAAGTAACTGATCTGTACAAATATGTGAGAAGACAAATTGCATCGTACATTCCTCTTCATGATTTTACCAAAGGACACTAGATTAACAATATTATTATTTTCAAAGTATCTTTCAGAACGAAATATTTCAAACTACCAAAAATGGGTAAGAATTGAAAAGTTGGAGTTAATTTTCACTTAATTTCAAAACTTTATCAATTTGAACACAGTCGAATTTTGCAGAACTCAATTTTTTAAACTTTGGTCCTTGATGCTTTGAGAGTTTTGATCGAGTTCCATAAAATATTAGAAAATGTATACGAACTCTTTCAAGAGTAGGAGTTTTAGTTTGAATTCTTTTTTACTCAAATGAGTATGACTTAACAAAATTTTTTAGGCAGAACCTACAATGTATAGCAATGCAGAGGCTCCTGCTAAACAGAAAATGAATCCAGATATTGAAAAACGATAAAATTTTCATTTTTTTAACCAAAATCAAATTGGATTTTTCGTTTTTAACTCATCAACAGCATTGGAAAGTAAAATTTTTATCAATGAAACTCATCTTATTTTTAAATAGAGTTTTGATTGATTTTCTTTGGTTTGAAAAGCGAGTGAAATTTAAAATTCAATTCCAAATTACCGTTTTTCTTGAAAGACTCACTTCATTTCTCGAACTAAAAGGGATCAAAATATTCTCGTTTGAATTCTTTTGTGCCAAAAAAAATTTGTTTTAGTTATTTCTATTATCTGATTGATTAATTAAAAGTGAAACGTCAATTTTGAAAAATAGAAAACCTGGTAAAAATGATAGGGAACCAAAATTCGTGAAACAATATATGCTGTCTTCTTGTTGTGTGCGTGTGGTAAAAACTTCATTTTTTGCCGCCAATACGGTATTTGTCCGGCCAAAAGAGACAACAACCAAAACATAGCGGTTTACATTATCTGGCAGTTTACTGGTTTTGGGCAAAAATCTGTTACATTTTCTAGCCTTTTCTGTTAGAGCGAATAAACTTTCCATCGGTTTCCAGATTTTCTCCTGAATGTCATATCTCTCTGAATTTAAAGTAGCTTACAGGCCAGCCTAAATATGAGACAAACATAACAGTGTACTCAAAAATAAACCGTTTCCGAATAACAGAATCAAATAATTTGTTTACAAAACAAAGAGGGATTACATCAAAGCAGGGTTACATCTGAGTTCAAGAATTAAAAAAAAAAGTCATACGAAATCCGATTTTACCAAGCTTTTCTGCAAACAAAATTAATTCCCAAATCGACATAAAACTTCATAAAACTAACAAATGATACCTCAATGACTTTCCAAAATTTTTTAAGAGCATTCAAAGATGAATATATAAATTGTGTTAAGTTTCAGAGGTACTTAGTATGTACATGAAAATTCTGATAGTTCACCTTTTTGACAAACGATTTGGAGCACGATTTTACTAAAAATATCTTGAATGAAAGAACTCAATGTTTTACAAATTGTTATCGGTTTTAGTTCGAATTTTTGCACTAGATCCGCGTTAAAAAATCATTTTTTTGCTATTTCAAAAAGTTTTGTTACAGCTTTACGCTATAAAGTAACTTTTAAGAGGTTCCAAGATCTTAGTTATAAACAATTTTGTAAATCAAAGTTTTCCAGAATGCATTATAAAACAATTTACAAGCATAAAGATAAAAGCAGACAACTTGACGAAAATTTTTGAAAGATTTGTTAACACAAGCATGTATCTTCAAAATACCCATTTATACGAAAAACGTTGCTTCGAAAAACATCTTTAATTTCTTCGAAATGAGAGTTCGGCCGCAATTCCAAGGATTGATACTTAACGGCGAGGGTAAACTGCCAACTATAAAAATTCAGATAAAATTATCAGTTAAAAATTGAAAAGAACAGAAACAAAGACACAAATTTGATTGGAAGTTTTTTTCAAAAATTCTGCAGCTGGCTATTTTAGATTTAAAAAAACAAGTCTTGTGATTTTTTTCTGAATAGAATAAATGAAAACCTTTTAAACAGATCCAACAAAACATGTAAAAACATGAATTCCAAAGTCTGCAAGGTATCTTGTGATACTTTAACAGCTATAGCTTTTTTTTGTCGCATTCATTACCAAATGTAATTCTGGTTTGGAAAGAAAGCAAACATTCACTCAGGCAGACAAACAAGAAGCTTTAACCGCTGTTGATGGATTTTTGGCAAAACCACAAACAAAAGAACTTCTGTTTTTTCTTAAAACTTTGCTGAGAAAAACGATGACCGGACTTGTATGAAGGCTGGTGTTTTGAATCAACTTTTGCCTGAACAGTTGGATTTAACATTTCTTTTCTCTTCCATTGTTTGATTTTTTCTCCCACAAATAGCTACTAAATTTATTGTTTCAAAAGAAAAGACATTTAATGTTTGTCAGTGTGAGATGCTATTTCTTTCAGTTTTGCATCTAATGTTTTACCCAGACAAGCTGTAAAAACGAGAAAAAAAACACGAGCTTCAAATAATCCAAATTATTCAGTTCTTAAGAAAGAGTAATTATAGCTAAAAAACAAAAAATTTTGGCTGAGTATTTTCTATATCTACTTAATTCAGTAATATTTTTGTTGATTTTGGAAAAAAATGTTGCTAATATTTAATTAAAGCTTTCTTTTGTGTTTATTATTAACATTGGTTTTTATCTTAAATGTAACTATTTTTGAATTTTCGACGAAAACAAAACGCTTAGCACAAAGTACACGATTTAATATGCCAAACGTTACTTCTTTATACAGACAGAAAAAAAATTTTGCAGACTATTTTGTTGAGTAGGAGTTTTGATTTGGACTTTTTTTTAATTTGTTCGGCCAAACAAATTTTTGTAGATAACATCTACAATGTAAAACAATGCAGTGGCCCCTGCTAAGCAGAAGATTAACCGTTATGTTGAAAAACAATGAAAAGTTCAATTATGCTTACCATTGATTTTTTCCTCAAAACATTTAATTACTTGAATTTCAATGCTGATTTAGAGATAAAATTTTTGACTGAATCTGAAAAAAAAAACAGAAAAAATTTTCAGTTTTTCATACTGTTTCGTCACTCAATACATTTTATTGGTTTTGCTGACATTTATATCGCAAATTATAGCAAAAACTAAATTGGATTGCTCGTTCTTAATTGATCAACAACACTTCAAAGTAAAAATGTTATCATTAAAACTGATCTCATCTTTAAAAAAAGTTCTAATAGAATTTCTTTGATTTGCAGAGCGATCAAAATATAATTTTCATTTCCAAATTACCATTTTTCCTGAAAGAATCACTTTAGTTTTTTTGATCAATAACACCGTAAAGTATAATTATTATCAATAAAACTCATCGTATTTTTAAGTAGAGTTCTGATACATTTTCTTTGATTTGCAAAGCGCCTGAAATTTAATTTTCAGTTCCAATTTACCATTTTTCCTGAAAGAATCACATTATTTTTTTGATCAACAACACTCTAAAAAATTTTTCATCAATAAAACTCAACTTACTTTTAAGTAGATTTCTGATAGATTTTCTTTGATTTGCAAGCGACTGAAATGGATTTTTCCCTTTCCAATTTACCATTTTTCCTGAAAGAATCTTTTTATTTCACCAACTAGAACGGAGCAAAATTTAATCACGTTTGAATTCTTCAGTGGCGAAAACTCATGTTATAGTCATGTTGAGCATCTGATTGGTTGATAAATACTGTAATCACAAGTTCGAAACTTAGGAAAACAGGCAAAAAAAATTTTAAGCAAAGTTTCGCGAAACAATTTATGCTATCTTCCTGCTCCGTGCATGTGGTAAACAGTAACAAATTCGGCTGAGTATATTCTACATCAACCAAATTTAGTACTACTTGTGTTGATTTTTGAAAAAAAAATGTTGCTAATATTTAATTTTAAGAGCAAAAGGATATTGTAGTGAATTTTATTGTTTAGTCAGCTTTCTTTTGTGTTTATTATTAGCATTGGTTTTTATTTTGAATGCAACATTTTTCATTTTTTCCACAAAACAAAACGCTTAGCACAAAATTCACAATTTAGCATGCCAAACGTGTGCTTCTTCATGCAGACAGAAACAAAATTGTGCAGACTATTTTGTAGAGTAGGAGTATTGATTTGAATTTTTTTTCAAAATTAGTTCGACCAAACCAACTTTTGTAGACAACATCTACAATGTAAAACAATGTAGTGGCTCCTGCTAAACAGAAAATGAATCGATATATTGAAAAACAATAAAATGTTCAACTTTTTTCCTTTTTCGACCAAATTTCCAGAAATTATATTTACCATTGATTCAATTTTTTCCTCAAAATAATTAATAACGTCAATTTCAATGCTGATTTAGACATAAAATGTTTGACTGATTCTAAAAAATACAGAAAAAAATTTTCGGTTTTTCACACTGTTTCATCACTCAAAACTTTTTTTTGGTTATACTGACATTTATATCGTAAAATATAACAAAAATAAACTGAATTACTCGTATTTAATTGATCAACAAAACTATAAAGTAAAAATATTGTTAATAAAACTTAACTCATTTTTAAGTAGAGTTCTGATAGATTTCTTTGATTTGCAAAGCGACTAAAACTTAATTTCCATTTCCAATTTACCATTTTTCCTGAAAGAATCACTTTACTTTTTTGATCAACAACACGCTAAATTAAAAATTTTATCAATAAACTCATCTTATTTTTAAGTAGAGTTCTGGTAGATTTTCTTTGATTTGCAAAGCAAATGAAATTTAATCTCCATTCCCAATTTATCATTTTTTCCTGAAAGAATCACTTTATTTCACCAACGTGAACGGAGCCAAATATAATCACAATCACGTTTGAATTCTTCGGTGCCAAAAACTCATGTTATAGTCATTTTGGGCATTGGATTGATTGATAAATAGTGTAACCACAACTTGAAAATTAGGAAAACAGGCAAGAAAAATACTAAGCAAAATTTCGCAAAAAAGTATATGCTGTCTTTCTGCTCCATGCGTGTGGTGAAAACTTCGTTTTTTGCCGCAAATACGGTATTTGTCCGGCCAAAAGAGAAAACAACCAAAACTAAGCGGTTTACATTATCTGATCGTTTACTGGTTTTAGGTATAAATTTAATGCATTTTCTAGCCTTTTCTGTTAGAGCAAAAAAACTTTCCATCGGTTTCAAGATTTTCTCGTGATTATCATATCATTCTGAATGTAAAGTATAGATTGAAAAATTGCTTGAGTCTTTTACTGTTTGCGGCTGAACAATATAGCCATACACATTACAAAATCAATCTAAATATGAAAACATAAAAAAATTAGTGTATCCAATTTAAACTGCTTCCGATATACAGATTCAAAACTATTCACACAAAGTTAATTTGAAGTCGGCAAAAAATTTAATAAAACCAACATCTCATTGACTTAGTTTCAAAACAGCATTCAAAAATGAGTACGTTAATTGCATTCAAATTCAGAAGTACTTAGTTTTGAGCAGGCTATTAAAGTATCATGAGTTAATGAAGTCAAATTTTTACAAATTGTTATTGGTTTTAATTCGCATTAAGGTATTAGATCTGTTGCAAAAAAAATTTTTTTGGTTTTGCTATTTCGAAAAAACTCTTTGCACATGCAGCGAGAAAAACCAAAGAATGAGAACGGAAACGGCAATCGATTTGAACAAACAACCTTTATTCTGTTATTGCTTTGCGCTATAAAGTAACTTGAAAAAAGTTTTAAAACGTTACTTAGAAACAATTTTGTAGATGAAAATTTCCCAGAATGCATTAGAAAACAATTAATATGCATAAAGGCAAAAACGGACAACCTACAGAAAAGTTTTGAAATATTTGTTAATACAGGTATCTTGAAAATACCCATTTATACGGAAAAGGTTGCTTTGAAAATTATCTCTCATTTCTCCGAATTGAGAGTGCGGCTGCATTTCCAAATTTTGAATTTTAACGGCAAAAAAAAGCCAACTAAAAATTTTGAAAAGAATAGAAACAAAGACACAACATTGATTGAAACTTTTTTTCAAAACTTCTGTAGCTATCTAATTTAGATAAAAACGAAACAAGTCTTGTGATCTTTTTTTCTGAGTTAAATAAATGAAAAACCTATAACACAGATCTAACAACACATGTAATAACAAGAATTCCAAAGTCTTCAAAATTTTATGTGAAATTTTAACAGCCATCGCATTTTTTTCCTCGTAAAACCTGTTTTAGTGTGTTTTTTATTCGAAAAAATGAAAAGTAATGTTGGTTTGGCAAGAGAGCAAACATTCACTCAGGCAGAGTTTCTCAAAAAACTTTGAGAAAAACGATGGCTGGACTTGTATCAAGGCTGGTGTTTTGAATCAATTTTTGCTTCAACAGGTAGATTTAAAATTTCTATTCACTTCCACTGTTTGATTTTTTCTCCTACCCGGCCAAGCTATAAAAACGAGAAAAATACCCGAACTTCAAATAATATAAATTATTCAGTTCTTAAAAAAGAGTAATTTTAGCTAACAAACAAAATTTGGCTGAGATTTTCTATTTCTCCTTAATTCAGTACTATTTGTGTTGATTTTTGAAAAAGATGTTGCTAATATTTAAGTTATAGAGCAAAAGGATATTGTCGTGCAGACTCACATCAAAAGTCGGGAGTCACGTCTCGATTGTCTAGGCGGACCTTGATAAACAACAGAAATTTTCAAAAAACCAAAGAAGAGCCACATTTTTCAATTATAATTAAAGAAAACCCATTGTATACATTCACCCCTTGACATTTTTAAGGTTCCAAAAAATTCAACAGAATGTTATCATATCTGTGCATAAATATTATATTTAGCAGATTCATCAATGGATTGTTTTTGGTTCAGCGATGCTTAAACAAAGATTGAATTTTAAACTCAACGAAGAAAGTTGACTTTGATTTTTTCTGTAAGTTTGCAAACATAACCAGTCACAGCTCCCAAAAAATAGCAGTGGATAAAAGAGGGGTATTGACCAGCCACCTGGCTTGGACCATTCCCGTGATGCTGACGCATACGCTAGGAATGGTCCAACCCACGTTTCTAATCAATACCCTTCTTTTATCCACTGCCATAGTATTGATATATCCACTTTTATAGTAGTTTGTAAATAAATTCTCTCTCACCGAATCTGGCCAATAGAACCCAAAATAAAAAACAGTTACACCCTTTTTGTCACTAACTGCTGTGAAAATACCAGCTTAACTCTAGTATTTTAATTGTTTTACAACTTAATAATATACTTATACACATGTTCATTGGATTGGTTTCTAGTATGACCAAATCTATATCTATGGAGATAGATACATAATTTACATCTTGTTGATGTGAACCTAAAGTGAGACATTTGTTTGTAAACTTTACACATGCTACAAGCTAAATTTAATTTTGGATTGTCATAATGCTTTGTCAAATTTCCAACATAATCTCTCAGTTTTCTATTTCTTCACAATCATAACAAAAATCTTTCCGAGTTTTGTTTTTAAACCTAATACATTTCTTTTTAAACTTTTTCAGAAAAATTAGTTTTTTCCCTAAAAATTACACAATGTCTCATTCAACTAGCAACAATGTTATGGGAGTTTACATCTGTCCTGTTTGCAACTTAATCTTTGAAACAAGAAAAAAATTGGTCAAACATAATTTAAGTGGTGAACACTTAAAAGTAGCAAGAGAGGAGTATGAAGAGAAATATTGTTTTGAGGACAAATGTAATGCTATGGATACTACCATAGATAAAGTTATGGATAAAGCAAATACTATTACAAAAGACAAAGCTATGGATAACGCTAAAACTATAACTAAGGATAAAGCTATGGATAATTCTAAAGCTATACCTAAAGATAAAGTCGTAGATAACACTAAAAAAAATATTAGAGAAACGAATTAGTTAAGCTAAAAGTAATGACAAAACTAAATAAAAAACATCTAAACTAGAGTTAAATATGAATGTAAACAAGGTAATTAAACACTTAGAAATAATATAGCTCTAGCCCTTAACTACTCACTCATATAGACATACTAGAATGTATTTGGAAAACACAAAAAATTATGATATAATCTCTAGTCAGAACACGAGAGAAATTTCTTTTACTGATAAAGGTGGAAAGTACGTGGAAGATAAAAATGAGGCAACTATAACTCATGAGAAGATTTTTCAACACTGACTATATTCTTAAAAAAGCTATAAATGAAAATGAAGATTTCAAAAATTGGCCAGATTTTGAAAAAGAAAAATATGAAGGTTACGGTTATCTCTTGGAGACGCTCGGAATACAAAGTACTCAAAAAATACTGAGTCAACTAAAGCATCCATTGGTAGTTATAAAGATTTACCAGCAGATCTAAAAAATTCTAAATCAATATTATATATATATATATATATATATATATATATATAAGTACATACAAAGATAACTCTTTGCAACTAGCTTTTACTGCTTGGGTACACCAAGCTAAAAGACTACGCCACTCGAGAAAGTAATTATGCAAAAAACCTAACTGTTCCAAGACAACAACGCTAGGAACGGTCCAACCCACGTTTCTAATCAATACCCTTCTTTTATCCACTGCCATAGTATTGATATATCCACTATTATAGTAGTTTGTAAAAAAATTCTCTCTCACCGAATCTGGCCAATAGAACCCAAGATAAAAAACAGTTACACCCTTTTTGTCACTAACTGCTGTGAAAATACCAGCTTAACTCTAGTATTTTAATTGTTTTACAACTTGATATTATACTTATACACATGTTCTTTGGATTGGTTTCTAGTATGACCAATTCTATATCTATGGAGATAGATACATAATTTACATCTTGTTGATGTGAACCTAAATTAAGACATTTGTTTGTAAACTTTACACATACTACAAGCTAAATTTAATTTTGGATTATCATAATGCTTTGTCAAATTTCCAACAAAATCTCTCAGTTTTCTATTTCTTCACAATCATAACAAAAATCTTTCCGAGTTTTGTTTTTAAACCTAATACATTTCTTTTTAAACTTTTTCAGAAAAATTAGTTTTTTCCCTAAAAATTACACAATGTCTCATTCAACTAGCAACAATGTTATGGGAGTTTACATCTGTCCTGTTTGCAACTTAATCTTTGAAACAGGAAAAATATTGGTCAGACATAATTTAAGTGGTGAACACTTAAAAGTAGCAAGAGAGGAGTATGAAGAGAAATATTGTTTTGAGGACAAAGGTAATGCTATGGATACTACCATAGATAAAGCTATGGATAAAGCAAATACTATTACAAAAGACAAAGCTATGGATAACGCTAAAACTATAACTAAAGATGAAGCTATGGATAATTCTAAAGCTATACCTAAAGATAAAGTCGTAGATAACACTAAAAAAATTTTAAAAAGAAACGAATTAGTTAAGCTAAAAGTAATGACAAAACTAAAGAAAACATCTAAACTAGAGTTAAATATGAATGTAAAGAAGGTAATTAAACACTTAGAAAAATATAGCTCTAGCCCTTAACTACTCATTCATATAGACATACTGGAATGTATTTGGAAAACACAAAAAATTACGATATAATCTCTAGTCAGAACACGAGAGAAATTTCTATAACCGATAAAGGTGGAAAGTACATGGAAGATAAAAATGAGGCAACTAATTACTCATGAGAAGATTGTTCAACACTGACTATATTCTTAAAAAAGCTATAAATGAAAATGAAGATATCAAAAATCGGCCAGATTTTGAAAAAGAAAAATATAAAGGTTACGGTTATCTCTTCGAGACGCTCGGAATACAAAGTACACAAAAAGTACTGAATCAACTAAAGCATCTATTGGTAGTTATAAAGATTTACCAGCAGATCTAAAAAATTCTAAATCAATTTTATATATATATATATATATATATATATATATATATAAAAGTACATACAAATATAACTCTTTGCAACTAGCTTTTACTGCTTGGGTACATCAAGCTAAAAGACTACGCCACGCGAGAAAGTAATTATGCAAAAAACCTAACTGTTCCAAGACAACAACGCTAGGAACGGTCCAACCCACGTTTCTAATCAATACCCTTCTTTTATCCACTGCCATAGTATTGATATATCCACTATTATATTAGTTTGTTAAAAAATTCTCTCTCACCGAATCTGGCCAATAGAACCCAAGATAAAAAACAGTTACACCATTTTTGTCACTAACTGCTGTGAAAATACCAGCTTAACTCTAGTACTTTAATTGTTTTACAACATAATATTATACTAATACACATGTTCTTTGGATTGGTTTCTAGTATGACCAAATATATATCTATGGAGATAGATAGATAATTTACATCTTGTTGATGTGAATCTAAAGTAAGACATTTGTTTGTAAACTTTTCACATACTACAAGCTAAATTTAATTTTGGATTGTCATAATGCTTTGTCAAATGTCCAACATAATCTCTCAGTTTTCTTTTTCTTAACAATCATAACAAAAATCTTTCCGAGTTTTGTTTTTAAACCTAATACATTTCTTTTTTAAATTTTTTCAGAAAAATTAGTTTTTTCCCTAAAAAATTACACAATGTCTCATTCAACTAGCAACAATGTTATGGGAGTTTACATCTGTCCTGTTTGCAACTTAACCTTTGAAACAAGTAAACAATTGGTCAAACAGAATTTAAGTGGTGAACACTTAAAAGTAGCTAGAGAGGACTATGAAGAGAAATATTGTTTTGAGGACAAAGGTAATGCTATGGATACTACCATAGATAAAGCTATGGATAAAGCAAATACTATTACAAACGACAAAGCTATGGATAACGCTAAAACTATAACTAAAGATAAAGCTATGGATAATTCTAAAGCTATACCTAAAGATAAAGTCGTAGATAACACTATAAAAATATTAAAGAGAAACGAATTAGTTAAGCTAAAAGTTATGACAAAACTAAAAAAAAAATCTAAACTAGAGTCAAATATGAATGTAAAGAAGGTAATTAAACACTTAGAAATAATATAGCTCTAGCCCTTAACTACTCCTTCATATAGACATACTAGAATGTATTTGGAAAACACAAAAAATTACGATATAATCTCTAGTCAGAACACGAGAGAAATTTCTATTACTGATAAAGGTGAAAAGTACGTGGAAGATAAAAATGAGGCAACTAATAACTCATGAGAAGATTTTTCAACACTGACTATATTCTTAAAAAAGCTATATATGAAAATGAAGATTCCAAAAATTGGCCAGATTTTGAAAAAAAAAAATAAGAAGGTTGCGGTTATGTCTTCGAGTTGCTCGGAATACAAAGTACTCAAAAAATACTGAATCAACTAAAGCATCTATTGGTAGTTATACAGACTCACCAGCAGATCTAAAAAATTCTAAATCAATATTATATATATATATATATATATATATATATATATATATATATATATATATGTATATATATCGATATAAAAGTACATACAAATATAACTCTTTGCAACTAGCTTTTACTGGTTGGGTACATGAAGCTGAAATACTACGCCACTCGAGAAAGTAATTTTGCAAAAAACCTAATTGTTCCAAGACAACAACATGAAGATGGTTTTGCTTATATAATTCGAACACAGAAAATATACAAAATTAATGAATAGTTATTCACTCCTTGGGTTGCACCTCCCCTTTGGCCGAAGCTTCAGGTATTTAGTCATCAGACCTTTAGAGGAATGAATTCCGAATCATGAAGACCAGAGCATCTTTGAGGAGTTGAGTCCTATGAGCCTCAAGTCTCCTTAAAACCATCTTTCGGGACTTAGCAGAGCATGTGTTGTCTGCACCAAACATGTAGTGTAGTCACTCGTTATCTTTTAGCTCTGCAATTGCAGTTGCAACACTACTCTGTGATGTTATTTCTGTGACTACCACTATATCTAATTTGTCTGGACCCTACACAGTATTTCCTACTAGAGGACTTTCATTTCAGATACTAATTGCGCGCAGGGATCACACACAGTTTTCTCTTCCACTAATAATCAACTTTCAGTGATTGCAGTGTAGCATTCAACTCAAGCTTCCCTCACATCTCAACCATACTAACCCTGCGTTCGTTGCCTACTTTCAAGGGTTTCTGATCTCAGGAGACTTTAATTGGAGTCTAGCCATTTCACTACTAAACGATCAAAACGTCATCTACTATTCTCGATTTAACTTTCGTTACTTTGTTGACTTTCGAATCTTTTAACTTTGACCATCTTTCGCTTATTGGAGACATTTCCAACAGTTGAAGTCGGCGAGACATGACTACAAGAGCCACTTTTGTTCACAGGGTCCCGCCAACAACCACTTTTGCTCCCTTCTACCAAGGGCGCTATTCCAAGCTCTGCCTCAACCCCTTCATCTCAGGCTCATGCCTGCGCTGATGAGTACCGGACTGACAACGAATTCACAGCAAATTTGTTTTGAGTCGGCTTGCTTAGGGCACAATCCTCAGACTATCTGCTTAGCTAACTTACACTAACTGAGCTAGCAGTAGTTACCCGGGGGCACCGCAAAGAGGTTACAGATCACGTCTACACCCTGGATTACTAACCGTCCCCACAAGCTTTTCGCCTCAGCATTGTGCTTCCATGTCCCCCACTCCTTGGGGTAATGGGGTTTGACACACCATGGACAAAGTCCTTTGGTAAAGTAGAGCTATTTAAACCCATCCGTGATTTAAGTAAAGATAGAAAAATGTCAGAATATTAGTTTGGGATGGGTCTCCTACCATCAGGGAACCTGCTTCGACGATGCTTTACCATGATCAACATACACAACACTGTGCTCTAATTAAAAATTTAGAAACCTTAATAGCCAGACCAAATTACATTTATCGTAAATACTATTTGATTGTTTGCCCCATGAAGAAACATACTTTTTTTATAAACGAACATAAACGACAAGAAATAAAAAATTGTAAAACTGCAGATATAGAATGTTGTGTTGTTGATATACCGTCAGCTAAAGCTAAAACCCGCAACTATGTAATAGCCGAACACATGCCAACAAGTGCAGGCTGCATGTTTAACGGTAATTTCAAATACTACTTTCGTCAAGACTGTCTGAAAAGATTTCTTCTGATCTATTAACTATTGAAACTGAGCATAATTCCAAGTATAACAAACAAAATGACATTCACTGAAGAAAATAACTTATATCATGAGACTAATAACATCTGTCATTTATGTAAAAAAGATTGTATGAAGAAAGTGAGCGACAACTGTCATGAAACTGGTAAAAACAGAGGACCCGCATGTAATATCTGTAACCTAGGATGAAGACAACAAAACATTGTTCCTGTTTTATTCCAAAATGGCAATGGTTTTGATTTCAACCTAGTATAAAGTGAAACTTTTATACAGAATAATGAAAAGAGAAAAGGTAATAATATACAATTAGTTGCTGGTAAGCCAAGATGTTTAGTATTGATTGTCTTGTATTCTTAGACAGTTATAACTTCTTAGCTGTCTCTCTAGATAGAATGGCAAAGATATAAGGCTTTAAAATTAAAACCCTATATACATATGAATATTTTTGTTTGGCTGACTATGAAAATCCTATAGGTAATCTAAAAATAGAAGACTTTAGATCGTCTTGATCCAAAAAATTGCCAACACAAAAAGAAGTAGATATCTTTAATAAGGAAAATAGTCATAAAACCGGCAGAGATCTAATTAAAGAGTATTTACAAATTGATGTGGAAAAGTTAGACTTATGCTTGAATGAATATGTCAAACTAAAAACGGAAGAATTTTGAACTCAACCCCATACACTATGTAAATATCCCGGGCTATAGATTTGAATGCTAGTTAATGTCCTGCGGTTTCACATTAGATACAATACAAGATTAGCAAACGATAGATGACTTTATTGAAGCGAAGAGAATTGGCATCTGCAGTATAGTGTGTGATAGATATGTTAGTAGTAATGGAAAAACACGGAAGAAGACCTGTAATCATAGTAATAGAAACAAATCAATGGCAGGGCATGACCGGAGGTCCATCTGGTAGATTGATGCAAAAAAACTATGCGACTACGCAATGATGAATTATGCAAAAGTTACATTATAAGGACTTCAAGTACACTACCACAAATCTAGATAATATATTAATTACTACAGATGATAGTGATTATGCTTATTAGATAGTTTGTGATTTTGATTGTTGTGATACATGTAAAAATAAAACAGAGCAACTATCTCTAATGCCAAAAAAACTATAATGAGTTAGATTATAGAAAAAGCGAAAAAGATAGAGCAATAACAGAGAAAAAAAATTAGATCGAAATAGTAAAACAGAATATATGGTCCAATATAGGATGCTAAAGTTCAAGTTAAGAAGGGTGCAATAGTAACTAAAATACACGGTGTAAACAAATTTAAACTTTTAAGATTATAAATTTTGAGACTATACTAAAATTAATACTATCAAAAGAGTCACAGCCAGATCTGAAGCAGAAAACGACGTAAAGAAATTAATGAACAACTCATTATACGGAAGAATATGCATGAATCCTTTGCATTTCATTCAACTTAAGTATTTACATGATGAAGAAAAGCTAATGAAAAGAAGTGTAAGTAAACCCACTTTTAAGAATAAAACTAGATAAAAGGATTAACCCCAACTGGAAAACACAAAAAAATAGAATAAGATTCACCAATATATGTAGGCGTTACTTTCCACAACCATCTCTCAAAGGTCTACAGCTACACTAAATGGATACAAATAACTTTGTTCTAAGTTTCTGAGCTTTCTTCTAAGCTCTGCCTTTTATGAACACATGGATCTCGATATCCCAATCAAAACTAATAAAAAGGTTCCAGGTAAATTCAAACAAGAACTCGGTGATAGAACCATAGAAGATTTTGTAACTCTATTGCCTAAGACATTTGCTTTAAATGTTTCAACGTCAAAAAGAAAGAAATAAAGAAATGTAACAATGCTGAACATGAAAAATATTACAATGCCCTATTGTGAAGCACAGAGATAACTGTAGAGGAATGTAGAATACAAAAAAAGAGATATACTATGGCAGTAAAAAACAGGTATGACTAGTTTAAACTCGTTTGATGATAACAGATTCTATGTAAAAAAATATTGAAAGCCATCCAAACTTATATCGATTCAAAAAAATTTAATAAATAAAATTCACAATGTCCATTTGATCAATCAATAAAAATAGGGCTAGACAAAGTTGTTGGAGACAAAAATCTAATCATTGGGAATATTAGAGAGCTAACTATTAAGGATGAGCGTGAACTAATCCTTGCTGCTATTACTGTATATAACGATTTAACGTAAATGAAATGGGAAAACTAAAAACACTAATAGAACTTAACGGTTTAGAGAACGGAATCAGAAAAAATAGGTTAAAAGAGAAACTAACAAAACAAGAATATTGTGGTGAAATAGAGGAGTAATTAGATCATCAAACTGAATCTTTAAGGGCTAATAACATAAAAGATTTTAACGTTGGGTAAACAAACATTAAGAGCATTAAATTGGCAAAATCGAGAGTTAGATGCACCAACAAAGACTATCAGGAAAACTGCTTTGCAGATTGGCGAAGCTTGGACGAATTTTCATGAAGCTACCACACTAAAGGAACTGGAAACTCAATCGGAATCACTAGTTATAATTTATACAAACACAGCCAATGTTCTTCATTCAATGGGTGCACAATCTAACCCACAGCTACAGTTAAAGCTCAAATATTTACCTATTGGGAAATAAGAATTGAATGGTGTTCATATAGAACTCTAATGCAGAATGCATTTTCAGTTGAGGATAATTTATATGAATTTAAAACTGGCTTTCTTTATTTTCTAACCAATCCAAATATAACATTGGGGATGAAGATGAGAAAAGAAAAATAGGAACGTTTTTGCGGTATAATATATATATATATATATATATATATATATATATATATATATATGATGCAGTAGTGGGTGATAAAAGGAGCAAAAATTTAAAACAATAAGACGCTTGTTTGAAGTGAGAAGAAATTGTTATTTAGGTTGAGGTCTTGATCACCCCAACAATTTAATAGAAATACTAGAACTACTTAAACCAGAAACAAAAGCCGGTCATGATGGTTTCTATGATGAAATTTTAAACATATCTAAACGGCTATTATCTATGAATAATTTTAGGCAAGACAAACTGTATAACTTTAATTATGACAAATAAACAAAGTTCCCGCCCGCAGATGAAAATAACCACAACTCCGTTGGTGAATAAAGTTTCTGCAAAACAGAGAGTCAAACCCACAACCACAATTAAAGCTAAACAACAAATTTTGTCTGAAGAAGTTTTAACCCAATAATAAGAAGGAGAAAGATTTTTTTCGCTATATAAAGATGAAACCTGGTCAGTTGATTTGATTGATAAGTCTCTTTAGGTAATTTTAAGTAGAATTCAAAATTTATATTAACCGTTATAGATATGTACACTAAATATGCCTGGGCCTCACCTTTGAAGAAGAAATCTTGTATATATATAACCATTGGTCCCAATTTAATCTTATCAGACGGGAGAAACCCAGAAGAAAATATGGGTTGATAGGGGTAACGAGTTTTATAACAGAAAACATCTAAATCTTAACTTAAAGAATATTAAACTGAACTACATTCTACATACATATCTATTTAAGATTTGTATTTATAGAAAAAGTTAATAGAACCTAATTGCACAAAATTAACCAACCAAAATTTATAAAGGGTGATGGTAATTGGGTAATTACATTAAAAGAAGCTATTGCATCATATAACAATAATAAACCCACAACAATAAATGTGACACCTGTTGATGAACCAAATAATTCTAAAAAGGAAGATACTCATTAAATTTTAAGTATTTGACACTCAAGCTGAAGATCTGTGATTAATTTAGAAATGGTGATAAACGTAACATCTTCTCTAAAGGATATACACATAATTGGAATACAGAGTTACTTAAAATTAAAAAAGCTCTTAAAATTCAACCACCGTTTTTTACTATAGAAGATATCGACGGTGAAATAATAGAAGGCAACTGCTATGAACAATAATTTTTAAAACCTGGCTCTGATTTTGAATCTAATAATAAATTTTGGAATTTTTAAACATAAATCCTAATGTAAACAAATGTAATGATGACAAGAAACAAATTCAACCAAGCGAAACATCAATCAGCAATAACCAACAGTCTATCAGCAAGTAAGGCTCTCCAACTATTCCTAGAAGAAAATCTTAATACTGACATGAAAGATACTTGTAAAATTACAAAAGTACACCCTCTCATAGATGAAAAAGATAGATATTGTTAATAAAGAGTGTTGTGATAGCAACTTAATCTCCTCTTCTAATTAAACAGATACTTTAAGTAAAACATAACTGAGCTAAAAAAAGTCAGTTTGATAACGTCACAACCGAAACGTTACAACTAAATAACACACAAGTTAATGATGGTCTAATTCGTGAGTTTATTAAATCAGCAAATGAATTTACAAATCCAGTTATTTTTTGGCTAAAGGTTGCTGCCTATACCGTCTCCAAGTATAATCAATTGAAACTAGAGTTTGTTAAAAGAAAGTTTCTTTGGAATATTAATAACATACGAATAGATTATATGTTTACTACTGGTGTAAGGGAATTCAAAGAGATTAATGAAAAGACTTCCTCTGCTGTTAATAAAACTCTTATAATGAATAAAAAGACAATGGTGCAATATTACTGGAAAGCAAACCAGTAGACAACAAAGAAAAAACATGATTAGAGATGCACTATGACATTAGTCATGATGATATAATGAAAACGATTGAGAATCATTTTGCTATGATGGAACATGGGCGAAGCCCCATAGAGTCTTACATTTACGCATAGCTATAGTTATAACTATAGTCATAGTTATAGCTAGAGTTATAACTATAGATATATTTATAGCTATAGTTACAACTACAATCCTAGCCAAAGTTACGATCATAGCTACAGTTATAATTATAGTTATAGCTATTACTAAGACAAAAAATGTAGTTAATTGAAATGGAAGAAACTAAACCTTGTGCACTTTTACTTTACCCTAATATTAACGCCTTATCGGAACAATACATAAATGATAAAATCCGAGCTGATAATTAGTTTAAAACAATATTAATTTTATCAAAGGTTTGAAAAACTATTATCAAGCAGAAACTGAAACCTATAGTAAGAAGCTAAGCAAATATAAAATTTACATTAAGACAGCAGTGATAACTGAAATAGTATGATCATCTATAGCAACAACAGCAACGAAAACATCAAATGGAATGACTGGTATAGGTATACCTTATTCTATACCAGCAGCTTTTGCTACTGCAACCGTATGTGGCCCATTATCAAAAACAAATCATTCTTAATAAGAAACAAAATCATTAACTATTCACAGATGTATGTTCTAGCTTAACAATTCAGTGATAAATTTAATGAATTTTACCTTACGTCAACAAAAGATAACGAGATAATAATGATTATGTAGTGATTTAGTCGAATTTTATGAAGATTATAAAAAAAATCCGCAAAAAAACGAATAATTCTTTAAATTAAACTCAGTAGTTTTTAGTAATAATAATATATTTAGTAAAAATAGTTTTAAATTTTTTATTTATAGATAGTTGTAGATATCTGCGAAGAGAGTTCCCTCTTATTCATAGCTATATTCATAGTCATAGCTGTAGCTATAGTCTTAGCTACATTCATAGTCATAGCTATAGTTATAGTAATGGTTGTATTCATAGGCATAGCCATAGTTACAGTCATAGCTAAATTCAGAGTCTTCGTTATATTCATACCTGTACTAATAGTTATAGCTATTGTTATAGTCAAAGCTGTATTCATAGTCAATGATATATTTATAGTCACAGCTATGTTTATAATCATAGCTATAGTTCAGCTAATAATAGTTCTTCTTTGTACCTGAATATAAAATTCTACGTTTCTGTAAAATTTTTATACCTTCTCCAAATGTTGCGAACTTAATTAAGTCGGTGGTGGCTGCTAGAGCTCTTTTAGGGTTTCTAGTTGCAGCTGCACTTTCTATTTTACTTGCTATGTCTGAAGCTCTTACTGGATTATTAGCAACTTTCTTTCCAAAGTTAACTGTAGCTCTACCAACAACCTTAAACAAATCTTTTAATCACTCAGCTTGTGTTCTTGCATCAGATACTTTCATAGATTTTTTTCTTTTACATTCAGTGCAAGAAATCTCAAAGATCTTAGCACCTTTAGCTGATATAAAACCATGGTTATTAATAGTACTTCTATAATGTCTACCACCAACACAACAAGAATAAGGTTTAAACTATTTGAAATTACTTATATTTCTATATGTAAAACGGAACGTAAAAATCAAAACTCTTTTATTATTAAAACTAAGACTAAACCTAAGACTAAGCCTAAGACGAGGACTAGAGTTGAAGTAAAGGTCTGACAAAAGCAAATAAAAAAGTAGATTTGTTTTTTTTAAAGGATTTTTTAAATTAGCTAATAATAATATTAATAATTATAAGTTTGACTAAGACTATAACTAGAGTATTATCTTTAACTAGAATGTTAACCATAACTAGAGTTTTAGATATAACTAAAATATTAGACGTAACTATAACTAGAGTATCAGTCATAACTAGAGTGCTAGTCATAACTATAACTAGAGCATTAGCCATAACTCTAACTATAACTGGATAGTAAGACAGAATATTAACTATGACTACAGCATGAGTCATGATAATAACTATGTCTATAGCATGAACCACAAATTTAACTGTTACCAAGAGACTATAACAACCATTTTACTACCATCACTAAAAACACTAATAAAATTTCTAGTTAGCAATAACGCACGACATATAATATCAGCAAAGCCAAGAGCAATTTCAAAATTAAATGTATTGCTTGTGATCCTATATGATCTCTTTGGTATCTAGTGTCAAATGTGTATATTCTATAACTACTTCTAAATGTTCTATGATTTACATATGGTATAATACTATCTGGTAATCTGTTATAATTTCTAGCAAAATTTACTTTCTTTTTTTAAGCAACAAAATAATTATTAGCACCAAAATTAATAGTAATTCTGTCTTCGGTATAAAAAACTAATCTTACAAAAACATTGAGTTACATCCATCTCATTAAATATCATAGGATCAGTAGTTTGAACATTAACATTATTATTTTAAAAAATCACGATAAAATATTGAGGTATTTCAAAATCGCTCTCTACAGACTAATCAAACAAGAACTTAGTAGCATTTGACATATTCCTGTAACATGTCTTTCTTTCATAAAAGCGTAAAAATAATTAATTCTTTTTTAATAATTTTTTCTGTACAATTATTCTAATATCATTTCAAGGATCAATCCAAATAACAAACCAGGTAAAATCTCTAAAATCAATGTTACCAAATTTTAACTCATTAGCCACAGCACCAGCTCCTGCATTAGCTCTAAATCAGTGATAAATTTAATGAATTTTACCTTAAGTCAACAAAAGATAACGAGATAATAATGATTATGTAGTGATTTAGTCGAATTTTATGAAGATTATAAAAAAAAATCCGCAAAAAAATGAATAATTCTTTAAATTAAACTCAGTAGTTTTCAGTAATAATAATATATTTAGTAAAAGTAGTTTTAAATTTTTTATTTATAGAGAGTTGTAGATATCTGCGAAGAGAGTTCCCTCTTATTCATAGCTATATTCATAGTCATAGCTGTAGCTATAGTCTTAGCTACATTCATAGTCATAGCTATAGTTATAGTAATGGTTGTATTCATAGGCATAGCCATAGTTACAGTCATAGCTAAATTCAGAGTCTTCGTTATATTCATACCTGTACTAATAGTTATAGCTATTGTTATAGTCAAAGCTGTATTCATAGTCAATGATATATTTATAGTCACAGCTATGTTTATAATCATAGCTATAGTTCAGCTAATAATAGTTCTTCTTTGTACCTGAATATAAAATTCTACGTTTCTGTAAAATTTTTATACCTTCTCCAAATGTTGCGAACTTAATTAAGTCGGTGGTGGCTGCTAAAGCTCTCATAGGGTTTCTAGTTGCAGCTGCACTTTCTATTTTACTTGCTATGTCTGAAGCTCTTACTGGATTATTAGCAACTTTCTTTCCAAAGTTAACTGTAGCTCTACCAACAACCTTAAACAAATCTTTTAATCACTCAGCTTGTGTTCTTGCATCAGATACTTTCATAGATTTTTTTCTTTTACATTCAGTGCAAGAAATCTCAAAGATCTTAGCACCTTTAGCTGATATAAAACCATGGTTATTAATAGTACTTCTATAATGTCTACCACCAACACAACAAGAATAAGGTTTAAACTATTTGAAATTACTTATATTTCTATATGTAAAACGGAACGTAAAAATCAAAACTCTTTTATTATTAAAACTAAGACTAAACCTAAGACTAAGCCTAAGACGAGGACTAGAGTTGAAGTAAAGGTCTGACAAAAGCAAATAAAAAAGTAGATTTGTTTTTTTTAAAGGATTTTTTAAATTAGCTAATAATAATATTAATAATTATAAGTTTGACTAAGACTATAACTAGAGTATTAGCTTTAACTAGAATGTTAACCATAACTAGAGTTTTAGATATAACTAAAATATTAGACGTAACTATAACTAGAGTATCAGTCATAACTAGAGTGCTAGTCATAACTATAACTAGAGCATTAGCCATAACTCTAACTATAACTGGATAGTAAGACAGAATATTAACTATGACTACAGCATGAGTCATGATAATAACTATGTCTATAGCATGAACCACAAATTTAACTGTTACCAAGAGACTATAACAACCATTTTACTACCATCACTAAAAACACTAATAAAATTTCTAGTTAGCAATAACGCACGACATATAATATCAGCAAAGCCAAGAGCAATTTCAAAATTAAATGTATTGCTTGTGATCCTATATGATCTCTTTGGTATCTAGTGTCAAATGTGTATATTCTATAACTACTTCTAAATGTTCTATGATTTACATATGGTATAATACTATCTGGTAATCTGTTATAATTTCTAGCAAAATTTACTTTCTTTTTTTAAGCAACAAAATAATTATTAGCACCAAAATTAATAGTAATCCTGTCTTCGGTATAAAAAACTAATCTTACAAAAACATTGAGTTACATCCATCTCATTAAATATCATAGGATCAGTAGTTTGAACATTAACATTATTATTTTAAAAAGTCACGATAAAATATTGAGGTATTTCAAAATCGCTCTCTACAGACTAATCAAACAAGAACTTAGTAGCATTTGACATATTCCTGTAACATGTCTTTCTTTCATAAAAGCGTAAAAATAATTAACTCTTTTTTAATAATTTTTTCTGTACAATTATTCTAATATCATTTCAAGGATCAATCCAAATAACAAACCAGGTAAAATCTCTAAAATCAATGTTACCAAATTTTAACTCATTAGCCACAGCACCAGCTCCTGCATTAGCTCTAAATCAGTGATAAATTTAATGAATTTTACCTTAAGTCAACAAAAGATAACGAGATAATAATGATTATGTAGTGATTTAGTCGAATTTTATGAAGATTATAAAAAAAAATCCGCAAAAAAATGAATAATTCTTTAAATTAAACTCAGTAGTTTTCAGTAATAATAATATATTTAGTAAAAGTAGTTTTAAATTTTTTATTTATAGAGAGTTGTAGATATCTGCGAAGAGAGTTCCCTCTTATTCATAGCTATATTCATAGTCATAGCTGTAGCTATAGTCTTAGCTACATTCATAGTCATAGCTATAGTTATAGTAATGGTTGTATTCATAGGCATAGCCATAGTTACAGTCATAGCTAAATTCAGAGTCTTCGTTATATTCATACCTGTACTAATAGTTATAGCTATTGTTATAGTCAAAGCTGTATTCATAGTCAATGATATATTTATAGTCACAGCTATGTTTATAATCATAGCTATAGTTCAGCTAATAATAGTTCTTCTTTGTACCTGAATATAAAATTCTACGTTTCTGTAAAATTTTTATACCTTCTCCAAATGTTGCGAACTTAATTAAGTCGGTGGTGGCTGCTAGAGCTCTTTTAGGGTTTCTAGTTGCAGCTGCACTTTCTATTTTACTTGCTATGTCTGAAGCTCTTACTGGATTATTAGCAACTTTCTTTCCAAAGTTAACTGTAGCTCTACCAACAACCTTAAACAAATCTTTTAATCACTCAGCTTGTGTTCTTGCATCAGATACTTTCATAGATTTTTTTCTTTTACATTCAGTGCAAGAAATCTCAAAGATCTTAGCACCTTTAGCTGATATAAAACCATGGTTATTAATAGTACTTCTATAATGTCTACCACCAACACAACAAGAATAAGGTTTAAACTATTTGAAATTACTTATATTTCTATATGTAAAACGGAACGTAAAAATCAAAACTCTTTTAGTATTAAAACTAAGACTAAACCTAAGACTAAGCCTAAGACGAGGACTAGAGTTGAAGTAAAGGTCTGACAAAAGCAAATAAAAAAAGTAGATTTGTTTTTTTTAAATGATTTTTGAAATTAGCTAATAATAATATTAATAATTATAAGTTTGACTAAGACTATAACTAGAGTATTAGCTTTAACTTGAATGTTAACCATAACTAGAGTTTTAGATATAACTAAAATATTAGACGTAACTATAACTAGAGTATCAGTCATAACTAGAGTGCTAGTCATAAATATAACTAGAGAATTAGCCATAACTCTAACTATAACTGTATAGTAAGACAGAATATTAACTATGACTACAGCATGAGTCATGATAATAACTATGTCTATAGCATGAACCACAAATTTAACTGTTACCAAGAGACTATAACAACCATTTTACTACCATCACTAAAAACACTAATAAAATTTCTAGTTAGCAATAACGCACGACATATAATATCAGCAAAGCCAAGAGCAATTTCAAAATTAAATGTATTGCTTGTGATCCTATATGATCTCTTTGGTATCTAGTGTCAAATGTGTATATTCTATAACTACTTCTAAATGTACTATGATTTATATATGGTATAATACTATCTGGTAATCTGTTATAATTTCTATCAAAATTTACTTTCTTTTTTTAAGCAACATAAAAATTATTAGCACCAAAATTAATAGTAATTCTGTCTTCGGTATAAAAAACTAATCTTACAAAAACATTTAGTTACATCCATCTCATTAAATATCATAGGATCAGTAGTTTGAACATTAACATTATTATTTTAAAAAGTCACGATAAAATATTGAGGTATTTCAAAATCGCTCTCTACAGACTAATCAAACGAGAACTTAGTAGCATTTGACATATACCTGTAACATGTCTTTCTTTCATAAAAGCGTAAAAATAATTAATTCTTTTTTATTAATTTTTTCTGTACAATTATTCTATTATCATTTCAAGGATCAATCCAATTAACAAACCAGGTAAAATCTCTAAAATCAATGTTACCAAATTTTAACTCATTAGCAACAGCACCATTTCCTGCATTAGCTCTAAATTATTCTCTATCATTACTATTTCTTTTTTTAGTTTTAACTTAAAGCCTATGCCATGTATAATCTTTTCAAAATCACTTATAAATCCAAATAGCTCTTTCAATTTAATCATCATATACATATAACCTCTTTTAAATGACTCTCTTTCTCTATTTGATCTCTATCAAAATCGCTTTCATATTCATCACTATTTCCAGTTAGTAGCTTGTACTTTAAAAGATTAGGATGACAACGATAGTTTACCACCGATAGTTTCTACACTAATGAAACTAAATAATGCCATTACGCCAAAGTTTACTAATCTAACATTGGCACTATTAGATATTAGCCCACCAGCGTTATCTGAAATATTCAGCTGTATCTCTAAACAAGATTCGTGTATGTTCAAATGATTCTCTTCTCGTTTAATCAAAATATTAATATTAAATTTTAACTGTATTCATTTTTGCTATATTTTTTGGTTTTTTTTCTTATTATCTAATATGTATGTCCTTCTTTTACATATTTTATTTCAAAGTCTTTTTTATACTAAAAGATTTTAATTATTTTGTCGTCCAATACAATAGCTAATCTAATAACCAATACTCTAGGTACTACTTTAGTTTTAACTATGACCATTTCTATGACCATTACTATAGCTATTACTATATCTATTACTCTAGTTAATGTTTTATTTGAAAAAAATAAATGACTGACAAACTAATTTTATGAGAACTACAAGATACATAGAGCTTTAACTGAAAAAAAAGAAAAACATACACTCATCTTAAGAATGGTAAACCCAACAGATAGATTTGATATCAGTGAACCTATACTTAACGCAACTAGACGAGGATTAATTACATTATCAGTTTATCATTCAGTGTTCAATATAACAGAGCGAATAACCATTTTCTATTTCCAGGGTGGTTTTAGATAGTTCTAGCTCTAGCTCTAAAACAAACAGTAGCACTAGTATCTACACTAAAACTAGCGGTAGCACTAGCACTTACACTAACTCTAGCTCTAAACTAGCTCTAACATTACATCTATTCCTAATAATAATAATAATAATAATAATAATAATAATAATAATAATAAGAATAATAATAATAATAATAATAATAATAATAATAATAATGATAATAAAAATAATAATAATAATAACAATAATAGAACCCCCATTTTATAATAAACTATTAGACCAAGCGCATATGAGTTATCCGAATCAGCAGAATTAATTAAACAAAATAGAAACTAATGGTTATGTTACAATAGAACTTGATCAGAATACATTGAAATGTAGAATGGAAACAAATAAGGAGCACTTAGCTTTGATGTAGAAAACTCAATAGCCTCAATATTAGGCTTTAGAACAAAAATATATGGAGCAGGTAGAAACATCTTAAAAGATTATTCATACTATGGATTTGAACACTATTAGTTTTCATTGTAATGTGATAGCAGGTGTTATATGTGCTGACACTGATATATAATATACTTTTACTCTAATAAAACAAACAGGTTATTTAATAAATATTAAACTAACTAATCTGTTATATCAAAATGTTACTAAGCAAAGACTAGAATATATAGAGTTTCATATCAGAGATGAGCAAGGAATACCAATTGACTTTAATGAAGATGTATAAAGTTTTACTTTACATTTAGCTCTGAATATAGCTAAAATAGAAAATAGATTAGTAGATATGTTATTAGCTATAATAATAGATATAATAATAGATTTGTATAAATATATAGATAGATCGTTATACAGATATGAATATATATATATATATATATATATATATAATATATATATATGTATATATATATATATATATATATATATATAAATATATATATATATATATAAATATATAGATATATAGATATAATATTAAATATAGATATAATATTAGATATAGATATAACTTTTGATATGTTAGGTGTAGTAGTAGATAAATATATAGATATATAGATATAATATTCAATATAGATATAATATTAGATATAGATATAACTTTTGATATGTTAGGTGTAGTAGTAGATTTTATAGTAGATATAGAATTAGATATAGTATTAGATATAATGGTAGA
Source organism: Convolutriloba macropyga (assembly GCF_964194025.1). Classification (NCBI taxonomy): domain Eukaryota; kingdom Metazoa; phylum Xenacoelomorpha; order Acoela; family Convolutidae; genus Convolutriloba; species Convolutriloba macropyga. The sequence continues at coordinate 80,112,002 of NC_134471.1, read as the reverse complement.
TTTGATTGAAGATATAATTTTAGACATAATATCACAAGTAATAGTAGATATAATATTTGGTATAATAATAGATATAACCGTTGATATTATAGTACATATAATATTGGATATATTAATAGATATGTCTATACAGAGATATAGATATAAATATATATTTATTTATTTTAATATTTAAATTTATATATATATATATATATATATATATTTAGATATAGAGATATTTAGATATATAGATATAATACTAGATATAGATATAATATTAGATATAGATATAATATCAGATATATTAGATATAATATTAGATAGAATATTATATGTAATAGTAGATATAATAAAAAATATAAAAATAGATATAATAATAGATATGTATATATATATATATATATATATATAATATATATATATATATATATATATATATATATATTTATATATATATATATATATATATATATTGACATATAAGTATATAGATATGCAGATTTAATATTAGATATAGATCATATATTAGATATAGAAATAATAGTAGATATAATATTACATATAATATTAGATTTAATATTAGTTAAAATATTAGATATAATATGAGATATAATAATAGCTATAATAAAAGATATAATAGTGGATATAATATTAGATATAAAATTAGATATAGTATTAGATATATTATTAGATATAATATAAGATATATTATTAGGCATAGCATTAGATATAATATTAGATATATTATTAGATATAATATTTAGATCTATTATTAGATATAATGTTAGATATAATATTAGATATAAGTTTAGATATAATAATAGATATGTTTATAAATAGATATATAGATATATAGATAGTTGTTTATATATATATATATATATATATAGATATAATGTTAGATATAGATTAAATATAATATATAATAGTAGATACAATAGTACATATAATATTAAATTTGATATTAGATATAAAATTAGATACAAAAATTAGATATAATAATAGCTATGATAATAGATATAATAGAAAATAAAATATTAGCTATAATAATAGATATAATAGTAGATATTATAGTAGATATAATAAACGATATAATATTAGATATAATATTAGATATATATATTTATATATATATATATATATATATATATATATATATATATAAATACATATATATATATATATATATATATATATAATATATGTATAGATATATTTATATATGTATATATATATATATATATATATATATGTCTTCATATATATAAATATATATATATATATATATATATATTATATATATACATATGTATATATATATATACACAGATATAAAGATAAATATATATAATATTAGATATAGATATAATATTAGATATAGAAAAAATCATATATAACATTATATATAAGTATTAGTACTAGACAAAATATTAGATATAATGTTAGATAAAATAATAGCTATAAAAAAACATATACTAGTAGATATAGTATTAGCTATAAAAACAGATAAAATATTAGATATTATTGTAAAAACAAAACTAGTTATAAAAT
>NC_134471.1:79987661-80110269 GCF_964194025.1 Convolutriloba macropyga | reverse complement strand
AGAGAGAGAGAGAGAGAGAGAGAGAGAGAGAGAGAGAGGAGAGAGAGAGAGAGCGAGAGAGAGAGAGAGAGAGACAGAGAGAGAGAGAGAGAGAGAGAGAGAGAGCGAGAGAGAGAGAGAGAGAGAGAGAGAGAGAGAGAGAGAGAGAGAGTAATATCGCTTCTCAACAGTTCAAAAACTGTAAGAACAGAACAATTGTTTTTGCAGTATATTGATCTATAAACTTTTTTAGACGGCAACAAATCCAACCTCTCAGTTTTTTCTGTCCACAGTAAATACTAAAGGAACAAAATCGTTTTTATTGATGGACGTATGTTACCGGTCCCCATTATCCGCCCACATATATAGTTTTTAATGCAAAGAATTTGATTTTAGATATTTTTGGGTACAATTGTCGAAAATTCGGAAAAAAATCAAGTCGGGTTGTATTCAAAAATTATCCTCTAATATAGAAACAAATTGAGAGCAATTCTAAATTTGGCACTTTTACAAATTTTTGGTCAATTTTGAGGCAACTCGAAAAAAATGCTATCAATACCTGACATTGACAAATCGTACTTTCGTAATTAAAACCACCCAGTTGACTGGATTACCGTTCTGAAGTTTAAAAAATTGCAAAAAAGAACCGTTCTGGTTAAGCCTGCCCTTCCACCCAGATTATTTCCTCGTGCTTCGTCTAAATGTAATTTCATCGCCGGTCGCCTGTCTCCCTGTTTAGACTCGCGCTAATTAAAAGCGCGTTAGACGCTCTCTCACTTTTTTTACTCATTTTCGCGTACTGCGCCCCTCAGTAAGCATTTTTTGCTCATCGGTTGCTTGATTATTAGGTAGTCACCAGTTGGTTTTGGTATAACCCTCATTCCACGTGTTTGTTTGAAAGTTACACTACATTGAGAAATCAGCAACTTCAAGATCATGGCCGAATTAGATGAGAACTCGAGGAATATATGTAGTGTAGGATCTAATCTCGAGTCCGATTTACGCAACATCCACAAGAACACCATTGATGCCATAGATTGCACAAGACAAAAGATTCAAAGTTGATTGCTTGGTTGCTAAGTTGAAGGATATTTTCAGTAAAATTTTGCCGAAAAACGATAAACTTGTTGACTTTGCCGGTAAATCCGAGAACCCAGATTCAAATTACTTGTCTTTGATCAATGGGTGAATGATTTAACTATGTACAATGGCACTTTCTTGCATGCGGCCAGGAACTATATTGACTCAGATGCAGACCGAGACACCATATGCGAGGGCATTAATCTTCAAGGCCAGTCTAAGAGAAAGTCGCGCCTAACAACGTCAACAGTGTAAAGCCAGCTCAATTATTACTTACTCACGGAGAAACTAAAACGCGAATGTGTTGAGAAACAAAAACACGCTTTCCTGCACACATTGTTATGAGGAACACGTTTTGTTATGCGGAAAAACAAGTTTAAAATAAGAATGGAGCAGATGACAGCTCAAAAATGGAAAAAAATCGTCAGAGTGTAGCGGCAGCTAAATTAAATGAGGCCGAACTGCTGAAAAATTGTTACTTTTTTAGGCACCACTAGAGTGAACTTAATTTATCTAAAGACGGGGGATCAGATAGAAGTCAAAAATTTGTTCAAGATTGGGAAACACTTGTTTCTACCCGCTAATTCTGACTGCCGCAATTGAATCAAAATTGACTCCTCCTTGTTCAGCGACGGTCGACGTTCCCGTTCCAGAAAGAGCACCTCCACCTTTAACCACGCATCACCAATTATTTAATTCTCAGGGATTCCGTGATTCCATGACTCCATCATCTATCCCAGCGATCACAACAGCATAACTACCCGTCGCCAGTTCATTCACACAGTCCATTCATCTCAAGCCCGCGCGGTGCAGTGCCCCACCGCATCAAAACTTACCCGTAAATAAAACTCTGTTTCAAATTTGGGGCGTTTTTCTCTGAACAGTTCACTAAACGCCAGTCTAGTGACAAATTATGTTACTGTTTGCAACTCAATTCAACCTGCACTACCACTAAGCACTGCTAATCCTGCGATCTGCCATCTCATTTGGCAATAGAATTCCCCAGAAATTGTTAAAAGTAACCAGATGGCATCATGTACCATCACCGTTAACTCCTTCTGTACAACAACTAACAACGCGCCACCTTTTGTCATCCCCGTTATATCTCGAGAGTACCGGCATACTGCTCCGATTTTGTGCGTTGAAGATTCTTCTTCCGTTGAAGATGCACTATAGTGATAACATCATTAACTATTGAGAGTGCATTTCGAGTCTTGTTGGGTTTTCTAATTGCTCTCATATGAATTGGATTTAAAGGGTGCTGTGTTTCTCAACACTACCCTTCAAAAACTACTATCCAATAAGAAGGAGTCATGGTAACTGTCAAAAAACATTGGGTGAAACAAACTCTTTTAGATTCTAACGACTGGTTAAAAGAGAAGACCGAAAATCATAGTTTTAATAAGCCACTAAAGCAAAAAATGAGGATGCCAATAATTTATTAACCAGAAAAAAATGGCATCAATTGCATTTGCAGCAATTATGCAACGGAAGAGTAATTAGAAGCCGCAACAGAGTTATCCGTCAACGTTTATTCCAGGCTGCATTGATGGTGAAGGCAGCCGTCGTCTGTGGGAATGTTGTGTACTTAAGGAAAAGACTCCCACACAGCGACCCAAGGCTGTGGGTGAGGCAGAGCTCTGTTATTTTTGTTTGCGTGATAGACATATGTTCAGGCAATGCACAAACCCCCGTAAATATAAAAAAGATGTTTGCAACAGCTCCCATAAGACTTTACTCCACGGAGCTGAAGTGTTTCCCCAGCTAAATTTTCAACTAACATCATCAACAAGTTGAACTCAAAAGCACGTAGTAGGAAACCATCTGCCGGTCAATAGCAACCAAGCATGACGACCACTTAGTCTTCTGTCACGGATATCAAAAGCCTCCTTCAGGTGACAGATTTGGAAGAACTCATCAACCAAAATTGTTTCTCTTGACTGTCGCACCCCACAAAAATAAGAGGTCGAAGTTTCCACTGAACGTCCCTGTGTGAGGAAAACATTAAACTTAGGCGGCGACATCATAGACGTTAAGCCCATGCAAGAAATTTACCCACATCTAGCCGTCCTATAGCCAGTAAAAATAAGCTATGGAGACACGGAGATAATACTTGGAACGGATGTTACATTACATCCAAAGAAAGGTGCTCACCCTTTGATGTTCGCTTAGAAGATAAATAGAGAAACAACATTCAAATATAAAATACACGGAAACCATCAATGAAGACCTTCAAAATTCTTACTTGATAACAGTTCTTGACGCTGAAATGGTTGAGCAGCAGTCAGATAATGAGTGGTACCTACCAAACCATCCCGTAATCAATTCCAAAAAACCAGGGAAAATGCGAAGTGTACTAACAGGTGCAGCGACGTTCCACTACACTACTTTTAACAAATCTTTGTTTACTGGCCCCGACTTGCTCTAGAACTTAATCCGTGTGCTAATATGGTTTTCTCAAAAGCAATTCACCGTGTCCTCAGATATGTAGGGTATGCTCCTCTTGTTTGGTGTCCCTGACTGTGACCAGCCATCACTGCGTCTTTGGTGACATAAGGACCCTACAACAAATTTTGTAGTGTACAAAATACACACACCGTGTCTTCCGGTCTAAAGACTCGCCCACTTGCGCTAATTACACACTGCAACGCACGGCCCGAGACAATATAGGTCAGCATCCGAAAGCAATCAAAGCCGTCCATGAAAATTTCTACACGGACGATTAATTATATTCGATGGGGTCCCCTGAGAGGGTTCTCAGTATATCGAAAGAGTTGGTACACCTTCTCCATCTAGGTGGCTTCAGGCCTCTCTCTTTATTTTGTCACTGTGCAAGTTTTTAAAAGACGCCATTCAAGTTTATTTTAAGCAAATACCTAATTTCTGTTAAAGTTCATGCACAAAAAAACAATTCTGCGTTTCAGTTATAGTTGGAAAAACCTGATTCAGTAGGATCAATTTATAGTAGGAAAATTAAGAAGATTTTTGGACCATCTGAAGAATTTTGGTCGGGATGTGGCGGTATGAGCAGGATTATGTGAGATGAGCAGCAGTGAGTTGGATGTGCAAGATTGCGTGGGATGAGTATCCTGGTAATTTCCTCAAAAGTTTCCCCGCTTATACTGGGAACTTCCCTGAAGGTTAAGCCGCTTATCCTGACAATTTCAAGAAAGGTTTGCCAGCTTATCTTGGTAATTTTCTGGAAGGTTTCCTCCCTTATTCTGTTATTTTTATGAAAAGTTTTCCTGTTTATCCTGGTAATAGAACTGAAAGAACCTGATTGCCCTGGAATTTTCCTTAAAAGATGTCAAAATTTCTTAGTGCTTTGGCGACAAAATTATTTGTAATCTCGATGAAGATGTCGCAAAATTACCGTAAATTACTCCTAAATGTGATTCCTCTCAGCGTTTCTCTAATTGTCGGTCGGTAATTTAGGAAAATTTATAATGAATAATACCAAGTAATGTCCATTATTAACGGGGATAAGTCGCACTGATAACAATACCCTTAACAAAAGCATGATTCAAGTTAGAGGGGCTCGGAATACGATTTTTAGCGAAACTGAAACGTCTACGTAATTTTGGAGAAGCCGGAACAAACAATTTAACAACAGGTACGTGCAGGTTTAAACTCAGTAAACCTTAGGGATTATAAAAAACGAGGGCCTACTTCAAACTTTTGTCAGGAAAGTTGGAAAACAAAAACACTGGTATCAAGCAGAGGAGGCTGAGCAATAATTTTAAGGACCACCAGATAAAATCCTTTGGGACCTCGATCAGAAAAAAAATTCTAGCACCCACAGGAGTTCAGCAGGTAATATAGACAATTGAAAATGTACCAGTAGGTATTGTTTTAGACAAGCAGCTTTTTAGCTTTAATTAAGAAGTCAATTAAACATCCAAGCACTTTTCAACCACAGCAACTCAGGTGGAACTTTATACAGTAACAGAAGTGACCAACGATGCGGTTTATATATCATCTTCGATTGAAATTAAACATTAAGTAGAGCAACCAAAACAGTTTTTTTGGACAATAAGGTCTATATAGCGCTGAACTTTTCACCTACCGATTGCATGCCGGCATACATTTTTACAAAAATGTTGGGAGAACAATTACAGGGCTAAGAATGCAATAATAAATCAAACTATGCATATAAAATTCCGGCTTTTCTTTGTCATCAAAACTTTGCAAAGTGAATTTTTAATCTCTCTGAGCAAAACAAATAATTATTTAAAAAAATTATGGTTTTCCTGAAAAAACTTAAATATTTTATAGAAATTTACATTAACAAAAATTTGCAATTAACATTTTTTAAGATATTTCTTAAATATAGTTGTCTATCCCTGGTTGAGTTTCAGAAACAAATTGAGCTATGATCAGACTATCCAGACTGAAATAATCTCTGATCAGACTTTCCAGACCATCAAGACCTCTGATCAGACTTTCCAGACGAAATTACTTCTGATCATACTATCCATATCAAGATGACTTCTGATGAGATCGTTCCCAGACTATGGTCCAAACTATAGAGCGCTAATGATCAGACTCAAATTCAGACCATTGTCCACACCATTAACAGACTATGATCAGACCTTTCAGAGCAAAGTGAACTATGACCAGACATTCCAGACCGAATTGACCTCTGATTAGACATCCAGTCCAAATTGAGCTCTGATAAGAACTAAATCAGACCATGGCCTACACTATTCTGCGCTCGAACCGCTGTCCAGACTCTGTGATTTTCGTCTGGGAACGCATGGGTGTGCGTTCGAGTGGGTCTGATCATAGCTAAATTTGGGTTTGGACCTCAACCTGGATATTTGTAGTTGTTTTCTCGGTGCTACTCGCCTTACGCAGTCTTTCTTCACCCAAGAGCGTTTTTTCTTTATGTTTTTGTTAAAAACAGCAGAATGGTTGAATGGCCAGTTTTGTAATAAAACCTTTTGATAAGTTTTTTCCGCCTTCCTCGTCTTGCTGGTCTCTTTTCTTTGTCCGAGCCTCTTTTCCTTTGACCAACTACTAACGTAAGTGTTGCACACCGTTTCATATGGTTTATCAATAAAATATTTGCAGTCACAATTTGTGAAAAATTTTATTGTCAATCCTTCGTAGAATTTTCCCTTTTTTGTTGCTGGAATGCGCCAATTGCAGCGAAAACTTCGGAAAAACTGTTATGAAAGTTTTGTTATTCGTTTTTTTCCTTTTTTGCAGAGTATGGTTTGTTTTTTGTGTGTTTGCAAATAATTGTTGGCTGTTAGTCATTGTTTGATAAATGAACGCATCACTTTGTCACCATACACTGTAAAAACATTGTAATCCAAGCAATATGCAGCGCAACTGAAAAAATACTTCTTTCAAGTTTTGTTTTTCGAGTTTTTTTGTGCTTCGCTTTTAATATGAAAAGTGTGTGCTATTTTCTGAGTTAAAAAATTTTACAGCATAATTACTTACATTTTATTTAGGCTGCTTTTACTTCAATACAAGTTTTTTTAAAGTAATGCTGTTAATTCACCCGAAAGCACGCGCCATATTTTCACATAGTGAACGGAAAAGATACCAAAAGCTTTCAAAACAATAGGAGAAAATCATTTTATGACTATCTTTGACTATGATCTTTTTGAAAATACAGTCATGTTATGAGAAACATCACAGAAACCAGTTAATAAAGAGAATATTTTCGGGAAGCAAAGAAAATTCCTTGCTTGTTAAAAAACGAATTGTTTATGATGTGGATTTTTAGCATCGTCTATCAAAATGCGCTCTTCATCAGTTGACACAGGTTTTGCAAACGGAAAAATATGTTTAAAAGTCTTTGCTGAAAAACTAAGGTTCGTATCTCCTGCTTAAATTAATCTATTTCTTCAATCATAAACAGTCCTAATTGATTTGAATGGTAATTTTTTTTTACATTTTTTGATGCTCGATTAACAACATGATTCGTAAAAGGCGACAAATTTTTGAACTAAGCCATAATTTCTGAGTTTTAAGGCATAGTCTGATTACTTTCTCGTGCAAGCCTCATTTTAAGCAAGCATTTCATTATTTTACTTATGCAGTTCAATCAGTCGAAGCACTGAGTGAGATAAGCGAGCAATCAAATCTAAAATTGTTGACTTTTGCGAATCAAAGATTTAAAGAGGAAATAGCTTGTATCATAGTCATTTAATCAAGCAGCTCCGGCCTTTAAGAAACATCAGAACAAGGAATAAAGAACTGAGACAGTAAAAGAACAGTAAAAAACTCTAATTCAAGAAATATTTGCAAAGTTGTGGCACCTAAGATTTCCTTCACTGTAGTGTTAAGACATAATTAAGGTTTGTTGATGTTTCTGACAAATATGTAAAAAGTTAAGTTTTTTGTTTGATTTATCATTTGTTCTTAATTAGAAGAATCTGAAGCAATAGTAAGCAAAAATATTTGGAACAAAGAGACTGAAAAAAAATGTTTTTTTTTTCTAAAATATTGAAACCACCAAAGTGGTAAAAAAGTTTTCTCAGCTCCTCATTGAAACAAATCAAAATTTCATGAGAGCTTGAAAAGTCAATAAAAGTCAATTTTTTAAAAAAATTGCTTTTTATTATTTTGTGAGCAAAACTTTTTTCACTCGACCACCTCTAGAATAATTGCTTTTTTACTGCTAAGTGTTGTGTCCCAATTGCACAATGTATATGGACAAGACTGCAAGACTGTTTTGGATACAGTGTTGGATTGTTCGTTTGTTGGTATTGTACTTAAAAGAACTGAATCTATTTTTTTTCGGGTTTTGTGCTTTTTTTTTCAATTTGTTTCTAGAGTTTTCTCCAGTAGACCTATTCCATTGAACAAAAAACCTTGAACATCGCCAGAGTCGGTCCAATAAAACAAAATCATTCAAGGTTTAAAAAAATCACCAAAAACGATTTTATCATTGGAGTTGATGTAGATACGAGATATTGTTTCTTCTTTTGAGTGAGTTCTCTAGTTCTCCAGGCTTTACCAACTAAGTAGATTGCATTTATTCAAATGAATTTCCGTGGATTCAAAAAATTACGAAGAGTAGGAATATTGAAAAGAAATTGGATTTTAGCAAAATCTGAGCCAGATTTTACATTGTTTGCTAATTTCACAAATTCTATGTAAGGGAACGCTTTGTATATAATTTGACTTATTCTTTTTGATTATGATTTTGTAGTTAGAAAAGCTAAGTGTACTTTTCTTCAAAATATGAGCTTTTTAATCGTCAACTCTTCTCTGAATTGATTTTTTGGCCTTTTGACAATCACCATCTATTACTTAACACTCGTAGACGTCTCCTATTGCGAAAAGTTTTGCTGTAGTTGTGTCGATTTAGAGAAACATTTTCCTTACGTTTTTAGACTTTTTTTGGAAAGATATTTCTTTTTTTCAGTTGTTGAATATCAGTTATAATTCCTATTTTTCGTGGTTTAGGTTGTTCCCTGGGCTTTCAAAATCTTCCAAAAATTTCGAAAAAATAGGAATTTTTGAAAAAAAAATTGTTGTTACCTAAAATTTTGCGACTTTTTAATGAAACACCTAGAAACCTTGAAAATGCATCGTTATTTTTTGACTGTTAAAAGTTGTGCTTCACTGAATATGCTTCACTGATATGAAGTCGGCTTGTTCCTTTTTTGTTGGTTTCGTACCAAGAAAAACTAGGTCTACTTTTCCAAAATTGAGCTTGTTTTCTCAATTTCTCTCTACATTGACTTTTTTGGTCCTTTAATGGCCAAAGATTACTAGTTGGCGTCCCATATTGCACTTTGAACCACATTATTGGCCTTGTTGGTACACTAAGAAAAACTCCTGCTCATGTTTGCAATAAAGATCTCGGAAAAGGCTTCATTTTTTAGAGGTGTCGTAGATGTGAGGGAATTCGGCCTTTTTGCAATTTTGTTAGTTCTTTGAGTTGTATTGACTGGTTAGATTGAAATACCAGAAAAAATTATGTAATAGCTGACAGGTTAGATTGCATTACTTGAAAATCCTGGGAAAATTGGAATTAGAGAATGAGAAAAAAGTTGGAGTTTTTTGAAGGAAATGGTTTTTTTACCTAATTTATTAGCGAAGTCTTATTTTGTGTTGTATTGACTGGTTAGATTGCATTATTTAGGAAAACCTTAGAATGCGAAAATGACAAAAAAGTAGGAATTTTTTGACGGAAGAATTCCCACTTTTCCTCTTTGAGTTGTTGAAAAAGAGCAATAATTCCTTTTTTCGTGGTTTATGCTGTTCCCTGGCTTTTAGAATTCTTCCAAAAATTGCAAAAATATGGTATTTTTGAAAAAAATTGGTATTTACCTAAAAGTGAGCAATTTTTTAATGGAACATAAAGATATTGAATCGCTCTTTTTCACTGATAAAGGTAGTGCTTCACTGAATAATGAATGCGGACAAGACTTTCCTGGATATAAGGTTGGGCTGCCCTTTTTTTGTTGTTTTCGTACCAAGAAGAACTAAGTCTACTTTCAAAAATTGAGCCTTTTTGTAAATTTCCCTTTACATTGTTTTATTTCTGGTCCTCTGATGATTAAGTTTTTTAGTTGATGTCTTTTATTGCAAAAAAGAACCACAATATTCACTTGTTGTTACACTAAAAAGAACTTCTGTTCATGTATCCAAAAAAAGTATCGTGAAGGGCTTCACCTTTAGGAAGTGTTGTAGATGTGAGATAATTCTATTTTTTCACAATTACTTTAGTTCTTTGGGTTGTACCGACTGGTTAGATTTCATTTTTTATGAAAACGTTGGGATGAGAAAATGACAAAAAAGTTGAAATTTTTGAAAGAAATGATTTTTTACCTAATTTGTTAGCCTGTTTTTACTTTCATTCGACCAACTCAAGAAAAATATGTTGATTTTTGACTGCAAAGTGATACGTCAGATTTGCATAACGTGCATGAACACGACTGATTCGGATAAAAAAGTTGAACTTTTTCTTGTGTTTTCGCACTTAGAGAACTACGTCTAGTTTTTCTTCCAAAATTGAGCTTTTCAAAAGTTTCTGTAAAGTCATTTTTTATGGGCCCTTTAATGATCAGCATCTGTTATTTGAAAGTAGCAGACGTCTCTTTTTGCAGAGGAACCAAAGTTTTATTGGTTGTTGGGTCCAGTAAAAGAAAAATTATCTCTACGTTTCAAACAGAAATTTTCCGAACTGTCCTCAGTTATTGGAAATGCTCTTGATAAGAGGTACTTCTGTTTTCTTCATTTCTTCAGTAATTCGCTAGATTGCACCATTTGCCCGGATTTCAATCAATTCCAAAAATCTGTCGTAAATTAAAACTTGCCAACAAAATGTGAAAAGAAGTCCGTTTTCGCTTTATTAAGAGTCAAATTTTCCCCTCCACCAACTATAGAAGTTTTTGTTGACTTTTGACAATTACGTAATACCGCACAAGTTAACGAAGTTGAACGAAATAAATATTTGGATATAACTTATTGATTGTTTCTTTTTCATGTTTTTGTTATTGGAAGAACTAGCTCTACTTTTTTTTATCAAGAATTGAAATTATTCGTTGTCAATTTCTCGCTCGCTCGCTCGCTCGCTCACTCGCTCGCTCTCTCTCTCTCTCTCTCTCTCTCTCTCTCTCTCTCTCGCTCTCTCTCTCTCTCTCTCCTCTCTCTCCAATGATTGTTTTGGGCTTTCGATGGTGAAATTATGTTAATTTACTTCCAAAAGAGTCTTTTATTTCAAAAACCTGTTTTGGCGTATTTGGTTCGGAAAAAAAGCTTTTCTGTATTTTCAGATATTCTTCAATTTTTGGAGATGAGATGTTTCTGTTCTGAGTGGTTTAACACTTTTCCTTCAGCTGTTCAAGCTATAGGCATTAAATTTTGTGCAACAACTGTGACTGGAAAAAAAAATTCGGGCAAAAGTTGGAGATCTTCAGAGAAATCCTTTGTTACCTAATATGGAGCCAAAATTAATAATATTTGACCACGTTTTTTAATTGTTCATAACGTTTATGGAAACGAAATTTTGGGATATAACTATTTAATTGTTTCTTTTTTGTTCGTTTTGCAGTTAAATGAAATAGTTCTAACTTTTCTCCATAATATTGTGCTTTTTATTTGTCAATTTTGTTCTAAATTTTTCTTTTTTTTGGCAGTTCGAAAATCACCATTTTCATTTAACACCAAAAAACTTCTTTGTTTATAATAGAAGTTTTCTCTGAAATAGCTTTCAAATTTTCAACTTATCGTACATGTGAGATAATCATCTTTTTGTCGTGTTTTCTGTTGTTTGCTGTTTATTCAATTATGAGCAATGCAGTTAAGTCAGAATTTCTTTTATTTAAGCAAAATTTAAGTAAATTTAAGTAAATTTAAGTAAATTTAAGTAAATTTACTTAAATTTAAGTAAAATTTAAGTAAATTTAGGTAAATTTAGTTAATTTTGTACTGTCAAAAGATGCATGCCACGTTCTCCATGAATATGGAAAAGACCAATTTGGATTAAAAGTTGTATTGTTTTTTGTAGGTATCGTACAAGAACTAGGAGCTTATTGAGCTTCTTTTTTGTCAAAAAGAAGCGAAATTTGAACTTCTTTTTTGTCAATTTCCTAAAAAACTGATTTTTTTCAGCCCTTTGGTTATCAGGATCTGTTAGTTGACATTAACAGACATTCTTAATGCAATTACAGTTTGACTTAATTGTGTTTAGTAAGTTTCTTAAGTTTAGTAAGTTTTTACCTATTTGTGAGCCAAACCAGACTTTTATTAGACCAGCCAGAGAAAATTTCAATAATTTTGGACTGTTGATTGATACTTAACAAGTGCTTAATGTTTTTGGAAGCAACAATTTTGGATTTATATTTGGATTTGTGCTTTTTTTGATGATTTCGAAGAGCTAGGTCTACTTTTTTTTCTAAAAATTAATTTTTTATGGCAATTTCTCGATAAGTTATTTTTTGGCCCTTTGACGGTCAAGATCTGGTGTTTAACACAGTATACCTTTCAAAACACAGATTTAAGATACTTAGTTCCAGTAAATGATAACTTCTCTTTATGTTTCAAAGCACAATCTCTTATGTGTCTTCATTTTTTGGAGGTGATGTAGACGTGAAATAATTCGACATTCACCGGCATTCTTGTAGTTCCACAGGCGGCACGCACTCGATAGTTTGCAGTACTTCAAAAACTCCGCCGGAAAGAGATATTTGAGAAAATGTTGGATTTTTTGAAGGAAACCTGTTTATACCTAAATTGTTAGCCAAAACTTTTGCCGACCACCTAGAGAAAAATTGAAATGACTATTAAACGATTCGCCTCAAGTTTATAATATTATGGGAACAAACTTTTTCCATATAAAAGTTGGGTTATTTATTTTTTGTTGATTTTTAAAACTAAAATAATTAAGTCTCTTCCTTCATCCAAAATTGAGCTCCTTTTTGTAAATTTCCCATTAAACTGATTTTTCGGCCTTTTGACGGTCATAATTCTTTAGTCAACTCTAAGAGACGTCTCATAATGCTAAAAAGACTGGAGTCTTTCGCGTAGTTGGTTGGGTGCGGGTGGGAAAAAAATACTCTTTTAATATTTCGAAAATTCGAGGGAATGTCTTCAATTTTTGGAGGCGTTGCAAATGTGAGATATTTCTTATTCTTCAGTGATTTCTGTAGTTCTCTATTCGGTATCAATGATTTATATGAATTAATTTTCTTTCAAAATTTCTGTCGGCATCTTAATTTTTTTAAAAATAAAATTTTCGGCGAAAATCGGATTTCACCTTATTTTGAGTCAAATTTTTATTTCTATTCAACCATCAAGAGAAAAATGTAGTTAAATTTTGACTGTTAAATGATGCATTCCACGTTCTTCATGCATATGGAAAAGACCAATTTGTGTTTTTTTTTGTAGTTATCGTACTTACAAGAACTAGGTCTCTTTTTTTTCGAGATCTAAGCTTCTTTTTTGTCAATTTCCTACAAAAATAATTGTTTCTGCCCTTTGAAGATCTGATAGTTGTCATTAACAGACATTCTTAATGCGATTACAGTTTGACTTAATTGTGTTTAGTAAGTGTCTTTAATTTTGGAGGCGTTGTAGATGTGAGTTATTTCTGCTTTTACCGTGTAGTTCCCTATTATTTACAACTCTGGAGATTGCAATTTTTCAAAAGTTGAATATAAAAATAAAGCTTAAATTTGGAATTTTTGAAAATATAAACATAACTAAGAGCCAATTTTTAATTCCTACCCAAACCCTCGAGAAGAGCTGGTAATTTTTGATGTTACCGGATACGTTTTGTGATGTAAAAGGAAACGATCATTATGGATGCAACAGTTGGGTTGGTACTTCTTTGTTGGTCTCGTATTTAGAAAAACAAAGTCTACTTTTTTCCAGAAGTGAGCTTCTTTTTTCAGAATTTTTCTCTATGTTGAACTTTGTCCCGCTTTTTGAGAATAATGATCTGTAAGTTAACACCAATATACGCCTCTTATTGCATAAAAATAAAGTCACTTTTTGGCACAGTGGGGTCCAGAAACGAAAAACTTCAATTTATGTTTAAAAAAATGATCGGAAATGACTTTATTTGGTTTGGATGAAATGTACATGTGAGCTACTCCTGCTTTGTCTCTGAACTCTGAGGTTTCCTAGTTCATACCGACTGCATGCACTGCAATTCTGAGTAAGAAAATTGAGACAAAATTGAAATTTCAAAAAAATTCGATTTTTACCTAAATCTGAGCCAAATTTTTCTTCCATTGGACCATCTAGAGAAGCGTTTGTTGATTTTTGACTGTCAATTGATAAATTCCACGTTAATAATATACATGAGAAGGACCATTTTGGTTAAGAACTTTTTGTATTATTCCTTTTTGTGTGTTTTGCACTTAAGAGAACTATGTATACTTTTATTCCAAAACTGAACTTCTTGTTTATGTATACTTCTCACAAATGTGAATTTTCTTTTTTGTCGGTAAAGATCGGTTAGGAACCATCATAGATGTCTCAAATTACAGTTTTGGCATAGTTGTGCCAAGTAAAGGAAAAATGCCATTATGTTTTAAAAGATTCTCGCGAATTATCGCCAATTTTGAGGGGTGTTTTAGAGGTGTATTATTTCTTCATGAGCTCTGTAGTTCTTAAGATTGTAACAATTCGGTACCTTGCAGTTTCACAAAAATCCATTTGGAAAAAAATAACGGCAACAATTGGATTTCTTAAAAGAAATCGGATTTTACGTAAATGGTTAGCCAAAATTTACTTCTACTTTCCGACCACCTAGACAAAACTTTTTGATTTTTGGTTATTAAGAGATACGCCCCACGTTTATAACATGCATGGAAGAACTGTTTTGGAAAAAAAAACTTGGGATTGCTTCTTTTTTGGTCCTTTTGTACTTAGAATAGCTAGGTCTACTTTTCTTCCGAAATTGAGGTTCTTGTTGGTCAACTTTCCTCTATATTAGTTTTTTCTCGGCACTTTATCGTTCAGGATCTGTTATTCAACAACCATAGACGTCCATTATTTGAAAAAGAACCACAGTTTTGGCATAGTTTGGTCCGGTAAGGGAAAACTTTGGTTATGTTTCAAACACAAAGTTCCTGAAACGTCTTCAATTTTTGGAGATTTTGAAGTTGTGAAGGTTTTTCAAACATTCTGCCGGAATGTAAAAATTGAGAGAAAAGTTTAAACTAGAGAAAAATTTAATTAATTTTTGACTGTTAAGTGATACATCTTACGTTCAATCAGTATATGGGAAAATTCATTTTGGATATTAAAATGTTGCATTGTTTCGCGTTTGTAGGTTTCTTACATATAAGAGCTATGTCTCTTAGCTTCTATTTTGTCCAATTTAGCTTCTATTTTGTCATTTTCTCGGTAGGTTGAATTTTTTTCGGGCTTCTTATGGTCGGGATCTGTTAGTTAATACAAATAGGCGTCTCTTAAAGCGAATATTATATATATGTATATATATATATATATATATATATATATATATATATATATATATATATATATATATATATATATATATATATATATATATATATATATATAATACAAATAGGCGTCTCTCATTATGTATATTTCTTCCTGGCGCATTATTAATACAATTTCCGTATTAAAAATAATGACGTAAGCAGACCTTCAAAATCTTGAGAGAGAGAAAGTCTCTAATGGAAACGTATAATTTTAGCCGAAATCTAATTAAATTTAGAACTTATTTACATCAATTTTAAGCTATTAAAAGTTTGATTCAGAAGCTCGTACAACAGAAGTGGCTGAATTTGGTTTACAATTGCTAGTATCAGAATGAAAGTAAAGAAAGCAGCAAAATTTGAATCAGTTTCACAAGAAGAGTTCGACGGCTCAAGCAGTTTTTTATTAAGAAGTTTTTAAGAATCACCCCTGTATATATATATATATATATATATATATATATATATATATATATATATATATATATATATCATTAAACAGGCATGAACAAGTATGGATCGCATTCTCCTGACGAGTTTTTCCATCCAGGCAGTAGTTTCATATTCGATCCATCTGCGTTAATGTGAGTGAAGAGTGAACTTGTGTCCAGTTTGTACTTTTTAAGAGTGGTGAATTCGCCTGAATTCCGAGTACTGACAAAAGCACATTCATCTTCACAGCACCAAATTATAATCAAACTAGAGTATGTAGTTGTATTACTGATTTTCTCCCCGCTAATTTCGACAGGTAGAGCCCGATAATCGTGATTGCGCGCATCTGCAAATATTACAGAGTTGTCTTGTGTTATGAAAAGAAGCGTCGTGGCATGACACATATCGTTTTGCCTCACTGCGGGAAGTTTTTCACACTCAATTGCAAATTGATCTGTGTGAGTGAATTTGATCAACTTTGATTTTTCATGCCAGTAACACCACTCAATTTTTCCATAGTTGGAATACGAATATGGACACAAAAGATACTCATGGGGAGGAGGAGAGACCTGATAAAACTTGAATTCAGCTTCTATTTCAATTGCATATTGCTTATTTGTATCAGTAATCAGCAATATTCTATCGAAAAGTTTTCCCAACACATAAAAAATGAAACATCGCTCAACATTCTCTTCGAAAGCCACTTCATCTCAAAATCTGACCGTCCTATTCTTTCTGCATCTGCATGGTCGATACGAAGCAGGCCATCCGAAACAACAATCCTGTAAACAGTCTCGCGGGGACCAATCAAAATGAATTCATTTAATTTGCTGTGGTGGTTTTTTGATATCGGAAACTTTTGAATCTTTTGCGTGGACTTAATCAATTTTTTCAGATCTTCCTCAAAATCGTCAAACATAGTACTGATATTTTTCATCTGACAGTCTATTTCGGGACCTATTTCACTCCTTTCTACCATCTCCTCCACAGCAACATGGTTCTCAAAAACTTGATTTCTCGTCTTTGCAAAGTTTTTCAAAAAGTGGACATTTGAAGAAGCCAGGAGAATTCGTAATTTCTTCTGCATCTCAACTGTTTCATCAACCAATTGTGTAACATTTTCAAAATTATTGCTAGCCATCTCACAGTTCTCACCAATTACCGCTAAGCAGGTCTTTCGAATTCTTTCTACTTCCGTTTCTATTAATTGAGGAAGACTTGACACTTTTCTTTTGTATTTTTCAATCATTTCGGTAATCTCGTCTTTCTTTGTCCGCAATAGTTCTTCTTGATCTTGTAGTTCGGTCAACAAGTCAAAAACTTCGCTTCGCAGATCGGATGCCCCTTTAGCGATTGTGTCGAATTCGTGTTTGCTGTGCTTATTGTTACATTTCCAGCAGAATATATATCATTAAACAGGCATGAACAAGAATGGATCGTACTCTCCAGACGCGTTTTTCCATCCAGGCAGTAGTTTTATATTCGATCCATCTGCGTTAATGTGAGTGAAGTGTGAACTTGTGTCCAATTTGTACTTTTTATGAGTGGTGAATTCGCCTGAACTCCGAGTACTGACAAAAGCACATTCATCTTCACAGCACCAAATTATAATCAAACTAGAGTATGTAGTTGTATTACTGATTTTTTCCCCGCTAATTTCGACAGGTAGAGCCCAATAATCGTGATTGCGCGCATCTGCAAATATTACAGAGTTGTCTTGTGTTATGAAAAGAAGCGTGGTGGTATGACACATATCTTTTTGCCTCACTGCGGGAAGTTTTTCACACTCAATTGCGAATTGATCTGTGTGTGAGTGAATTTGATCAACTTTGATTTTTCATCCCAGTAACAACCAATCAATTTTTCCATAGTTGGAATACGAATATGGACACAAAAGATACTCATGGGGAGGAGGAGAGACCTGATAAAACTTGAATTCAGCTTCTATTTCAATTGCATATTGCTAATTTGTATCAGTAATCAGCAAAATTCTATCGAAAGGTTTTCCCAACACATAAAAAATGAAACATCGCTCAACATTCTCTTCGAAAGCCACTTCAACTCAAAATCTGACCGTCCTATTCTTTCTGCATCTGCATGGTCGATACGAAGCAGGCCATCCGAAACAACAATCCCGTAAACAGTCTCGCGGGGACCAATCAAAATGAATTCATTTAATTTGCTGTGGTGGTTTTTTGATATCGGAAACTTTTGAATCTTTTGCGTGGACTTAATCAATTTTTTCAGATCTTCCTCAAAATCGTCAAACATAGTACTGATATTTTTCATCTGACAGTCTATTTCGGGACCTATTTCACTCCTTTCTACCATCTCCTCCACAGCAACATGGTTCTCAAAAACTTGATTTCTCGTCTTTGCAAAGTTTTTCAAAAAGTGGACATTTGAAGAAGCCAGGAGAATTCGTAATTTCTTCTGCATCACAACTGTTTCATCAACCAATTGTGTAACATTTTCAAAATTATTGCTAGCCATCTCACAGTTCTCACCAATTACCGCTAAGCAGGTCTTTCGAATTCTTTCTACTTCCGTTTCTATTAATTGAGGAAGACTTGACACTTTTCTTTTGTTTTTTTCAATCATTTCGGTAATCTCGTCTTTCTTTGTCCGCAATAGTTCTTCTTGATCTTGTAGTTCGGTCAACAACTCAAAAACTTCGCTTCGCAGATCGGATGCCCCTTTAGCGATTGTGTCGAATTCGTGTTTGCTGTGCTTATTGTTACATTTCCAGCAGAAAGTTGTATCACATGTCCGGCAATATTCTTGTTCCAGCATTTTGTGTTCTTGGCAAACCAGGGGCTCGTTTCCCTTATCGTCAGTTATCACATGACTTCGTATGACGTGTGAAGATATGCAAACTTCACAGAGAAGTTCTTTCACTGATGATGCTTCATCGGAGCTGCAGTTGCACGTTTTGCAATGAAACAAACACTGAAAACACTTATGTTTCTCTGATACTTCGGCCATTTTTTTGCTGTTTGAATCTTTTTGTCGCATAAAATATCCTGCGTTGCTCAGATTGACCGCTTCTGTTATGTGCAGACTGGAAGTTTCTGTAACTAAAATAAGAATAGAAAACTAAGCATTTTGTTTGAAACCACTTTTAACCCTTCAGTATAACAAAAACGAACTGAAAAAAAAATGTCAAACAAAATGGGTTGCTGCTTTTAACAACACGAAATTGGTAAAATTTTCTCCAAAAAACAAATGCTTACAATAATTTTAAGAAAAACTATTTTGTTCTCATGAAAGAAATCATCGACGCAAAATGTAATCAAAAACTTAATTGAAAATAAAATGAATACTAAATATCAATTATTTTAAATCACGCCTTTGTAGTGCTTTATTCAGACAACAAATAAGTTACGCAGTATAAGTTTTGTCTGCAAATAACACATAGCATCTATAAACAACCAAATGGCCGAAATTTAAAAAGATGTAAGATTTAGTCAAAAACAAACTTCGTTTTAGTTGCTTTCACTTTAATTGCATTTTAGTTTTTCATGTGCTGGCAATATAAACGCTTAAGTTGTAATATTATTTTCAATAGCGCACTTTATTTTAGTTATTTTCATTTTATTGTCATTTTAATGTTTCAACTGCTTGCAGCATAAAAGCTAAAGGTTTATCTTTTCTGGAACCAATTCATTTTATTTGTCTTGTTTTTAGCATAATTATTTTTCTACTACAGGCAATATAATCGCTGAAATAAGGAAAATTTTTCAAAAGCACACTTCAATTTAGTTATTTTTTCAATTTATTAGCATTTTAGTCTCTCAATTGCAGTCAATTTAAATTCTGAATTTGTAAGATTTTTCAATAGCACATTTAATTTTAGCTATTTTCATTTTATTGGCATTTTAGCCTTTCAATTGCAGGCCATAATAATTCTGAAGTTGTAAAATTTTTTAAATGGCAGACTTCATTTTATTTAGTTTAATTTTTTTTTCATTTGAATTTTTCAACTGCTAGCGACATAAATGCCAAAGTTTTATTTTTTTTCTACAGCACACTTAATTTTAGTTGTTTTTTTTGTTATTTTAGCTGTTCAATTGAATTAAAAAAATGCTGAAGTTGTAAGACTTTTTCAATAGCACACTAAATTTTAGTAATTTTCACTTTATTAGCATCTTAGCCTTCCAATTACAGGCAATATAAATGCTGAAGTTGTAAGATTTTTTAAATGGCAGACTTTGTTTCAGTTAGTTTCATTTTATTTTCATTTTAATTTTTCAAATGCTAGCAACATAAATGACAAAGTTTTCTGTAGGACACTTCATTTTAGTTATTTTCATTTTATTAGCATTTTAGCCTTTCAATTGCAGGCAATACAAATGCAGAAGTTGCAAGAGCTTTTCAATAACACACTTTATTTTAGTTATTTTCACTTTATTAGCATTTTAATTTTGAACTGCAAGCAATATAAATGCGCCAGAGGGACTTTCAAAAACGAAAACTGTATGCTTAATTAACCCACAGGAGTTGCAGGTGCTTATTGCAGTATCACATAATAGCTTATTCTGTTCTCAAGTCAACCTCAAATGCCATTTGATAGCGAACGACAGCTCGTTTTTTAAAAAAATTGTAACATAGCAAATTAAACTTCAGACACTTTAGCATTTTTGTATAGAGCTTTCGCGAATTGTTTTTAATAAAAACCAAATAGTCATAAATCAAGACAACGGTAGAAATACGCTAAGGAAAAACCATACTGAGGACCGCTAGACAAGATTTGGGGATGCCTAATATCTACGAAATTGCAATTTTTGCATTTTTGTACAAAATGCGGTTAAATTGTAAGAACTGGAGATTAAATTTGTCATAACCTGGCTGGAGGGTCATCTAATAAGTTTCTGGCAAGTTCTACAGACAAAACGGAAACGGAAGTTTGGAAACTTTTCCAGACTATTATACGTTCATATTTTTTTCATTCCATACTGTCACAGTCTGTCGCTGATTCTATTTTTGTGCCGTTATTTTAAACAAAACTAAAAGAAAAATATGATAAATTTTCCTGCTCTAATATTTATCTTTTATAACTGAATTGTTACATTTTAACTAATTGTAATACTAATTATATTTTATAGTATTCAAGAAATTTTTCTATATGAAATAAAAGTTGTCAGGCCCATTGCTGTTTACATTGGATCAATTCTGTTTTGACCCCCCTCCCCCCCCCCCCCCGATGGGGGGCAAAAGAGATAAACTGAATTTGTAACTGGGGGCGTAAAATACAGGGGGAAGGGGGCAAAACAGAATAGATCCGAATTATTTTATATACTATAGTTGCGCTTCAACTTATCTATACAGATAACATAATAATATGCAAGTAAAAGTAAAAGATTCAAGAGTCTTTGAAATGCTTTTCAGTTCCTGAGGGAGCTTTTATGGCATACATTGTTTAGACTATGTAAAAAAATCCATAGCAGATGAAATTAAATCCTTAGTGCAGAATATGACAGCCTACTCTTGTCATCGACCAATTAGCTTTTATCTGTTGTTGATTTTTTAGATCTATTCTGTCCCCCCCCAAGCTTAGTTTGCATAAATTTTTTATGACCCCCAGGCACACGGGCTATTTTCTTAAGTAGTAACCTGCTATATAACAATATAGAATTTGTAACTGGGGGTCATAAAAAACACTGGGGGAGGGGCAAAACAGAATAGATCCGATTTTTTATATTTTGAACAGTATCAATTTCACCACTCTTCCTGGATTTCTTTTTTAGCTCTTACAAATCATCATGACTTTTTATGTAGATGAAGTCTTAACAAATGGCGGGAGGCTAATGTTAGATCTAATGTAGGAGGCAAATTGCTTCTCAATATCTATTAATGCAACTAAACCTCTTCAAAAGCAGTTGTAAAATTTTCTTTAAAAATTCGGGAAACTAAGTCTAACTTCATAAGAACTAAAAAATGTTTTTAATAACCGTGTACCAAACTTTGATTAGTTCAATTTTATTTTTTGGTGTGCCAATCATTGGCAGTTGCCCAAAGAACGGCTTCAGTCTCGTGACGAAATGTTTTTCTAATGACAACACAAAACTGACCTGGAACCAAGCTAAAAAAGCTTGTAAGGAAAGGTTGGAAAGAACGTTTAATTCTTTTTGCAACATTTTTTTGGGTTCACTACTTTGCCAAAAAAACTTTTTTTACAGCCTTTTGCCTTAAGCGAAGATATGTGAAATTCATTCGTCACAATTATCCATGTTTTGATTAAAATTTGATTTGCGAATAATTGTGACGGTGAGACGCGGACTCGAGTTACAAAATTCCGAAGCTATTATAAGCATTTGAATGAAGCAGTGTTCACGAACAGTTACCGGGGGACTTTCATCCATTTTTTTTATTTATTATATCAATTTGTCACTTAAATGATGATAAGTAACCTGTGGTAGTCGAAACAGTTAATAAGACGGATTGAGATAAACAATTTACAAACGCAGAATTAGTTTCCGTTCGAATAAATTCGCGTGTGCATAATTGTGACAACATTACGCGGACTATTGTGTCAAAATTCCGACATAATTTCCACGATTGCAAATTTTTAAGCATTGTGGATAATTGTGATGGATATGTCCAATTTTGATTGATTTTGAACTAGTATCTCCAACTGTCTTAAAACATATTAAAACATAGGCGCGGATAATACTCACAAAATCGCGTATACTTACTTAACCAAATTTTAACTTTGGAGACGTAATGTCTCGTTATAACCCTCCCCCAAGGTCTGTGCTCACACAACGTATAACCCCCCCCCCCCCCCCTACCCAAACTTTCGTGTTGGTGTGGGGGGCTACAATGGAAAGACACAAACTTTTTAAACCCACGTCCTCCAGAATCTTCTACCTCCCTAATCTCAAGGACACTTACCTAACATAATGCAATGTTTGTATCCAAAATATAGCTATTTAAACAGGTGGGTAATTTGCTGCATGTTTCTTTCGGTCATCATTTTACCATGAAATCGGGATTCATAACACTTCTCACGGTGTTTCAAGTTCCGCTTCAGAAAAAATATCATAAATACTGGATGAAAACTTGCCTGCTGTAAATGAGTATTTTATTTTTAGCGGAGGCAAACTTTATGAGCCAAAATCAGCCGAGGAGCTCACACTGATATACCGACATTTTAACATCAAAGGCAAGTTATTGTAAAATTATTTTAGATTAGATTAGATTTGAATTTCCAAACGCTGTATAAAAATTACTTGTACAATCAGCATTTGAGAGACATTCAATTAGGTCAGACCCTGTAAATATTGGTGAATGACCGTTAATATCGGCCTGGGTAGTTAAAAGCCTATGGGTGAATAATATTGTCTTAACAGGCTGGAGATGGGTAGGAATTGCGAAAAAAGAGATTGTGACGAAAGACCTTGGTGACATGATGAGCAGTGATACCTGGATATATGCTTCTGGCATATTGCGAAAGATTCCTGAAGGTTTATGGGCAATTGATGAGCCCAATGACGTCGATGGATCAGAAAGCTGTGGAGTCGTCGGCAATTATAAAAATGGGCTAAATGATTACTCTTGCTCAGGGAAACTAGGTTTTATTTGTCAATTTTACGACTGAAACCAAGAAAATTTGTAATTTTGAAGATTTCTATACCAACAGTGACCACGAAACGAAGAGAAAAACGCAATCTCCGACTGGATTCTGGATTTTTGCAAATTTGAAATGGTTTGTAATTTCTTGAATATTGAGAGAGATTATCTTGGTCACAATTTAATCGCCGCTCCAGTTTTAGAAAATATGTAAGTTCTTGATCGTCAAAGTATTAACACGCCTATAAATGCAAGTGCTAATGATGAAGGCAGTACTGAATCCGTTACAATGTGTTTCCATTAACCCATCTCTCAGATTACTCGGCATCAATCTTTTGCGACGGGTCAAATTTTGATTTATATTTTTCCATCATTACGTTACAAAAGAGTAATTTGATAGTTTTGGGACCGTTTTGGTATTTTGTGGACAACAATGACAATAACTTGTCACAAATTCTCAGACACTGCAGCTTTTTTATTCACGATGGAAAATTGGCACTTTAACTAGGAAAAAAGTTGATGAATTTTGTCACATGTACTCACGGGTAAACTAAACATTGTCCACTGTTTTGTAAACTTAATCAGCATATAACTTTTTCGCTAGAAGTGTATTAATAACTATTTACGACCAGATTTCAAAGTTTTTGTGACCTCTGAGATGGGTACTTGTAAAGCTGCCAGTTATCTTTCTAATCAAAAATTAGTATTGAAAGAGAAAATGAAGGCTTGCTATCATTTTGAACGATATTGACGATATTTTAATCATTAGATAATGTAAACCTGAACAAAAGTGACATGTAGAGAATTTTTATAGTGGGCGTGGGTAATAGTCACGAATTCTTGTCGCTATTTTTTTTCATTTGCTCAAAAAACCATCGTGAATGAACGCAACGGATGTTGACTTAAAGCCAATTTGATTCCATTTCTCTTGCTGTCAAATATGTGTACACAACACACGAATATAACTTTGATCTTTAAAAATGGTTGTGAGTAGGAGTGATAGACTCATCGAGAAATATTACGCAAAAAAATTAACACTTTGCAAGGCGATGTCTTGTTTTTAAACGGTAAACGGTACCGTAGCAGCAAAAACAGTAATATGAATACTCAAACATAGCGAATCAAACAAAGAAACGTATCTTATTTTTAAGCATCTTGTAGGTAAAAGCACAAAAAAATTGCATTCTATAGCCACATAAACTACTAATCTGTCCCCAAAAAACATGAATGAAATATGTTTTATACACTGCGAAAAACTTAAAAACTGCAACAATAAACAAATACTTTTGTTTTATCACTAAGAATGAAAAAAGCTAAACATAACCCGACGCAACCTACATATTTAGAATCGACTCTGTTTTCAGAGTAAATCGACAAACATATTACAAGCTAAAACAATAAGTATGCAGAGTCACATTGGTCGCTATTACGGTTTCAGGAGAGAACTAGTAATTGCGTGTGAAAGAATGTTTTCAGACTACTAACCGTAAGAAAACTTAGTTCGTGACTTAGTAAAATGTGACCTGGAATTCGGCTGAAAAACGTGTCAGGGAACAATAAAAAAGTTACGTGCAATTTTATTGCTAACTATTGCATATAATTTAGCCAGCATGCATGCTCATTCATTTTTTGGGACTTAGAAGAACCGACAATCTATCAAAAATCTGCATCATTTTATTAATAATGATGATTTAAAACTGGATGGGTAAATGAATAACCCCACTTTTCATCATGGCCAATGGGAAGATGACCACAACAAACTAAACTAACCCGTTTCATTCAAACAACTATTGTGGCAATATAGCCTAGCTTCGATAAATGCTTTTTCTTAAGAAACCCAAAAATTGTTAAGTCTTTTGGCAGATTTTCAACTGTTTTTTTTTTAAATTGCGCTGCTCTGGTGCTACTTCTGCATGTTTAAAAGCAGAAAAAAATTGAAGAAAAGTCCCAATTTGCAAAAAGGCACTTTTGCTCTACCCATGAAAAAACCATGCTCGAACCAAGATAACATTGAAAAGACCCTGATTGACCCAAAGTACCTATGAAAAGATGTTTTTTCAACCCATGAAAAAAATGGCAGGACTTATGGGAAGCCCTAAAGTCGAGAAAGAATTAGCCTCGACTTTAATTAGTTTTACCGACCATGTAATTTATTTCAATTTTACCCCTCCCCCACCTAACTGGTACTAGGATGTCTTTTCGTAGCTCCAGATCTAGACTGGGGTATGCTGACGAAACGATCAACGAGTACTCAAAACAAAATTGAGTTCAATTTTGGTGGCAAATTACAGTTAACGAAAACTGTTGCAAGACATTCATTATATAATACTTACAATTATACCAACACGGACTCACAACGAGCTAGGCTCGAGCTCACTTACTGCAAGCCCTTTATTAAAAGTAAATTGGTTAGCTGGGATGACTTAATGCTTCTTATACAAAACAGAATCAGTCATAATCATCTATCGCTAAGCGCATTCCTTCTTCGTTTTCTAGTTTTCAAGAGTTCCAATTCTGTGATATTTTACCTTTATGGAAGATATCAATTGACTGTATTGAAACAAGGCCATAATGCAAAAACCTCAACTATTTATTTGTTAATCTCTATCAAATGTTTGCTTTCACTGGGACGTTTTCGATTAAATGTTGAGAGTGCAACGTGTTTATATAAAAGTCAGTTTGCTTTTGATTTTGTTACAATCGTTTTTCGACTGTTTCGCTGTTCAATCAGATCACGCTCAAAGTTTAATCGCATGTTAAAACAGCATCTGCTCCAACAATTCAAACTTGTACCGTTGGAAAGAAACGTTGGTGGCTTCAAAAATTACTTTTACCTTTAAAAAACGGAACCACTAATTTTGATTTTTAACATTGTACTAATTTTGTTTATATAATTTTAAACTTGTAATATTTAACCCTTGGGTTATATTTTCAATTTAATTGTTTAAACAAAAAAAATAGAACATGAATTAAACCGATGTGATATAGGGGTTAATTTCAGTCGTTTAAGTTTTCTAACAAATGAGTCAAGTTAGGTAAGCTCTCTTAAACGGTTTTTTCACTAACCAAACGCGAAATGAAAAACTCTTTTTTGCACCTCTTTGATCTGCGGCTCAAAGTAAGTTTTCCTTTCAGCTCTTTGGTTTCTGTTTCAGGACTTGTCAGTCTATGTTTCTCTCTCTACAAGATCTCATAATATTATACAGCTGTAATTTTATGAGAAATTGTAGTGTAACTTGTAATGTTGACTCATATCATTTCTTGGAATCTATCATTGGAATCTTTTCCCTTTGCATCCCTTGCAAGCTATGCACCCCCCTCGTTAAATATTACTTGCAATCACAAAGTGAAACATCATGTAGAAGTATGCCTAGGTCCAATGGGGGGGGGGGGTGCTAATTTTAAGCGGGGGTGGAGAGGTAACGAACGGAAAAGATCCCAATCATGATAAACACAAGAAACATCAACGACTTGAACGACTTGAACTACTTTAAAAAGTGTGAATGCTGACATACTGTTTTTGAAAGACAAAATAATCATAGACACGAGACTGACTTTTTGTCATTGTGCGGAAAAATGTCGCCTCACGCTGATTTGAAATGTTATGAATGATTACAAGACAAATTATTGACAAAAATAAAAGCTATGTTTGTTTTGATTAAGAATACAAAAACATCTTTGTCTTAACTTGCCTGAAGTTAAAAATTTTCAGTAATTTTGTTCGAAGAAGATTGGGCATAATTTTTTCAACTCCAACCATCTCAGAGAAATTTCCTGTTTCTCCTTCGGAAATAAAAAGAACTGCTCCCCCTGTGAATAAAAAAGTTTTATTAAGAGCCATTATAAGTTATATATACGATTATCTGGGTGTAAAAACATTAAAATATAAAGTTTAATATGTTTTTTCAAATATTTATTAAAACTTATATTTCAATGTTTTTGCACTAATATAATTGTATATGTTATGCACACAGGCGTAAAAACAACAACCTGTAAATTCTGAAGGGTTAAATTTTACCGGTAGGGGGACAGTTCTGAAATGAATATACGTTTTCAGCATAAATTCGGTCTTCTCACAAGAATGAGTGAGAATTTCAATAACACTTATTACGAATTGCTGAGAGAGGCCAAAACTGTGAAGTTGATCAACTCAAAGCTGCTCATTGAGTTTCCCATGGTAAGTATTGTTAACTATGTTTTCCTCTTTACATAACTGGTAACAAGCCACGAGACACGTTAAAAGCATAATCAAAACTGTGGGCCCGGATCGAAGTGACCTCCATTAATCTTGATAACGTGGCCTGCAAAAGTCTTAAAGCGCGTCAAAGTCTTTGCAGGGGTTTGCACCAACACAGGGAAACGGTCTGGAACTTCAGTTTGGGATGGTCTGATCAGAGGTTGGTCCGAAAGCCGTTCGAGCGGCACAAAGTTTAAATCTCACGTTAATCTGATCGGAGGTCACTTGCGTTTGGAACGCACTGATGAGAGGTCACTTGCCTTTATAACACACTGATCAGAGGTCACTTGCCTTTATAACACACTGATCAGAGGTCACTTGCCTTTATAACACACTGATCAGAGGTCACTTGCCTTCATAACACACTGATCAGAGGTCACTTGCCTTTATAACACACTGATCAGATGTCACTTGCCTTATAACACACTGATCAGAGGTCACTTGCCTTTATAACAAACTGATCAGAGGTCACTTGCCTTTATAACACACTGATCAGAGGTCAATTGCCTTTATAACACACTGATCAGAGGTCACTTGCCTTTATAACACACTGATCAGAGGTCACTTGCCTTAAAACACACTGATCAGAGGTCACTCGCCTTTATAACACACTAATCAGAGGTCACTTGCTTTTATAACACACTGATCAGAGGTCACTTGCCTTTATAGCACACTGATCAGAGGTCACTTGCCTTTATAACACACTGCTCAGAGGTCACTTGCCTTTATAACACACTGATCAGAGGTCACTTGCCTTTATAACACACTGATCAGAGGTCACTTGCCTTTATAACACACTGATCAGAGGTCACTTGCCTTTATAACACACTGATCAGAGGTCACCTGCCTTTATTACACACTGATCAGAGGTCACTTGCCTTTATAACACACTGATCAGAGGTCACTTGCCTTTATAACACACTGATCAGAGGTCACTTGCCTTTATAACACACTGATCAAAGGTCACTTGCCTTATAACACAATGATCAGAGGTCACTTGCCTTTATAACAAACTGATCAGAGCTCACTTGCCTTTATAACACACTAATCAGAGGTCACTTGCCTTTATAACACACTGATCAGAGGTCACTTGCTTTTATAACAAACTGATCAGAGGTCACTTGCCTTTATAACACACTGATCAGAGGTCACTTGCCTTTATAACACACTGATCAGAGGTCACTTGCCTTTATAACACACTGATCAGAGGTCACTTGCCTTTATAACACACTGATCAGAGGTCACTTGCCTTTATAACACACTGATCAGAGGTCACTTGCCTTTATATCACACTGATCAGAGGTCACTTGCCTTTATAACACACTAATCAGAGGTCACTTGCCTTTATAACACACTGATCAGAGGTCACTTGCATTTGGAACAAACTGATCAGAGGTGACTTGCGTGTGTAACGCACTGATCAGAGGTCGCTTGCGTGTGTAATGCACTGATGAGAGGTCACTTGCGTGTGTAACGCACTGATGAGAGGTCGCTTGCGTTTGGAGCACACTGATCAGAGGTGACTTGCTTTTGGAACACACTGATGAGAGGTCACGTTCGTTTGGAACACACTGATGAGAGGTCACTTGCGTGTTTAACGCACTGATGAGAGGTCACTTGCCTTTAGAACGCACTGATCAGAGGTCACTTGCGTGTGTAACGCGCTGATCAGAGGTGACTTGCGTTTGAAACACACTCATGAGAGGTCACTTGCCTTTATAACACACTGATCAGAGGTCACTTGCGTGTGTAACGCACTGATCAGAGGTCACTTGCGTGTGTAATGCATTGATGAGGGGTCACTTGCGTGTGTAACGCACTGATGAGAGGTCACTTGCGCTTGGAGCACACTGATCAGAGGTGACTTGCGTTTGGAACACACTGATGAGAGGTCACGTTCGTTTGGAACACACTGATGAGAGGTCACTTGCCTTTATAACACACTGATCAGAGGTCACTTGCGTTTGGAACACACTGATCAGAGGTGACTTGCGTGTGTAACGCACTGATCAGAGGTCACTTGCGTGCGTAATGCACTGATGAGAGGTCACTTGCATGTGTAACGCACTGATGAGAGAACACTTGCGTTTGGAACACACTGATCAGAGGTGACTTGCGTTTGGAACACACTGATGAGAGGTCACGTGCGTTTGGAACACACTGATGAAAAGTCACTTGCCTTTAGAACGCACTGATCAGAGGTCACTTGCGTTTGGAACACACTGATCAGAGGTGACTTGCGTGTGTAACGCACTGATCAGAGGTCACTTACGTGTGTAACGCACTGATGAGAGGTCACTTGCGTTTGGAGCACACTGATCAGAGGTGACTTGCGTTTGGAACACACTGATGAGAGGTCACGTTCAGTTGGAACACACTGATGAGAGGTCACTTGCGTGTGTAACGCACTGATGAGAGGTCACTTGCCTTTAGAACGCACTGATCAGAGGTCACTTGCGTGTGTAACGCGCTGATCAGAGGTGACTTGAGTTTGGAACACACTGATGAGAGGTCACGTGCGTTTGGAACACACTGATGAGAAGTCACTTGCCTTTAGAACGCACTGATCAGAGGTCACTTGCATTTGGAACACACTGATCAGAGGTGACTTGCGTTTGGAACACACTGATGAGGTCACGTGCGTTTGGAACACACTGATGAGAGGTCACTTGCCTTTAGAACGCACTGATCAGAGGTCACGTTCGTTTGGAACACACTGATGAGAGGTCACTTGCGTGTGTAACGCACTGATGAGAGGTCACTTGCCTTTATAACACACTAATCAGAGGTCACTTGCCTTTATAACACACTGATCAGAGGTCACTTGCCTTTATAGCACACTGATCAGAGGTCACTTGCCTTTATAACACACTGATCAGAGGTCACTTGCCTTTATAACACACTGATCAGAGGTCACTTGCCTTTATAACACACTGATCAGAGGTCACTTGCCTTTATAACACACTGATCAGAGGTCACTTGCTTTTGTAACACACTGATCAGAGGTCACTTGCCTTTATAACACACTGATCAGAGGTCACTTGCCTTTATAACACACTGATCAGAGGTCACTTGCCTTTATAACACACTGATCAGAGGTCACTTGCCTTTATAACACACTGATCAAAGGTCACTTGCCTTATAACACACTGATCAGAGGTCACTTGCCTTTATAACAAACTGATCAGAGGTCACTTGCCTTTATAACACACTAATCAGAGGTCACTTGTCTTTATAACACACTGATCAGAGGTCACTTGCTTTTATAACACACTGATCAGAGGTCACTTGCCTTTATAACACACTGATCAGAGGTCACTTGCCTTTATAACACACTGATCAGAGGTCACTTGCCTTTATAACACACTGATCAGAGGTCACTTGCCTTTATAACACACTGATCAGAGGTCACTTGCCTTTATAACACACTGATCAGAGGTCACTTGCCTTTATAACACACTGATCAAAAGTCACTTGCCTTTATAACACACTGATCAGAGGTCACTTGCTTTTATAACACACTGATCAGAGGTCACTTGCCTTTATAACACACTGATCAGAGGTCACTTGCCTTTATAACACACTAATCAGAGGTCACTTGCCTTTATAACACACTGATCAGAGGTCACTTGCGTTTGGAACACACTGATCAGAGGTGACTTGCGTGTGTAACGCACTGATCAGAGGTCACTTGCATGTGTAATGCACTGATGAGAGGTCACTTGCGTGTGTAACGCACTGATGAGAGGTCACTTGCGTTTGGAGCACACTGATCAGAGGTGACTTGCGTTTGGAACACACTGATCAGAGGTGACTTGCAAGTGTAACGCACTGATCAGAGGTCACTTGCGTGTGTAATGCACTGATGAGAGGTCACTTGCGTGTGTAACGCACTGATGAGAGGTCACGTTCGTTTGGAACACACTGATGAGAGGTCACTTGTGTGTTTAACGCACTGATGAGAGGTCACTTGCCTTTAGAACGCACTGATCAGAGGTCACTTGCGTGTGTAACGCGCTGATCAGAGGTGACTTGCGTTTGAAACACACTCATGAGAGGTCACTTGCCTTTATAACACACTGATCAGAGGTCACTTGCGTTTGGAACACACTGATCAGAGGTGACTTGCGTGTATAACGCACTGATCAGAGGTCACTTGCGTGTGTAATGCATTGATGAGAGGTCACTTGCGTGTGTAACGCACTGATGAGAGGTCACTTGCGCTTGGAGCACACTGATCAGAGGTGACTTGCGTTTGGAACACACTGATGAGAGGTCACGTTCGTTTGGAACACACTGATGAGAGGTCACTTGCCTTTATAACACACTGATCAGAGGTCACTTGCGTTTGGAACACACTGATCAGAGGTGACTTGCGTGTGTAACGCACTGATCAGAGGTCACTTGCGTTTGGAATACACTGATCAGAGGTGACTTGCGTGTGTAACGCACTGATCAGAGGTCACTTGCGTGCGTAATGCACTGATGAGAGGTCACTTGCATGTGTAACGCACTGATGAGAGGTCACTTGCGTTTGGAGCACACTGATCAGAGATGACTTGCGTTTGGAACACACTGATGAGAGGTCACGTGCGTTTGGAACACACTGATGAGAAATCATTTGCCTTTAGAACGCACTGATCAGAGGTGACTTGCGTGTGTAACGCATTGATCAGAGGTCACTTACTTGTGTAATGCACTGATGAGAGGTCACTTGCGTGTGTAACGCACTGATGAGAGGTCACTTGCGTTTGGAGCACACTGATCAGAGGTGACTTGCGTTTGGAACACACTGAAGAGAGGTCACGTTCGTTTGGAACACACTGATTAGAGGTCACTTGCGTGTGTAACGCACTGATGAGAGGTCACTTGCCTTTAGAACGCACTGATCAGAGGTCACTTGCGTGTGTAACGCGCTGATCAGAGGTGACTTGCGTTTGGAACACACTGATGAGAGGTCACTTGTCTTTATAAAACACTGATCAGAGGTCACTTGCCTTTATAACACACTGATCAGAGGTCACTTGCCTTTATAACACACTGATCAGAGGTCACTTGCCTTTATAACACACTGATCAGAGGTCACTTGCCTTTATAACACACTGATCAGAGGGCACTTGCCTTTATAACACACTGATCAGAGGTCACTTGCCTTTATAACACACTAATCAGAGGTCATTTGCCTTTATAACACATTGATCATAGGTCACTTGCCTTTATAACACACTGATCAGAGGTCACTTGCCTTTATAAAACACTGATCAGAGGTAACTTGCCTCTATAACACACTGATCAGAGGTCACTTGCCTTTATAACACACTGATCAGAGGTCACTTGCCTTTATAACACACTGATCAGAGGTCACTTGCCTTTATAACACACTGATCAGAGGTCACTTGCCTTTATAACACACTAATCAGAGGTCATTTGCCTTTATAACACACTGATCAGAGGTCACTTGCCTTTATAACACACTGATGAGAGGTCACGTGCGTTTGGAACAAACTGATGAGAAGTCACCTGCCTTTAGAACGCACTGATCAGAGGTCACTTGCCTTTATAACACACTGATCAGAGGTCACTGACCTTTATAACACACTGATCAAAGGTCACTTGCCTTTACAACACACTGATCAGAGGTCACTTGCCTTTATAACACACTGATCAGAGGTCACTTGCCTTTATAACACACTGATCAGAGGTCACTTGCATTTATATCACACTGATCAGAGGTCACTTGCCTTTATAACACACTGATCAGAGGTCACTTGCCTTTATAACACACTAATCAGAGGTCATTTGCCTTTATAACACACTAATCAGAGGTCATTTGCCTTTATAACACACTGATCAGAGGTCACTTGCCTTTATAACACACTGATGAGAGGTCACGTGCGTTTGGAACAAACTGATGAGAAGTCACTTGCCTTTAGAACGCACTGATCAGAGGTCACTTGCCTTTATAACACACTGATCAGAGGTCACTGACCTTTATAACACACTGATCAAAGGTCACTTGCCTTTACAACACACTGATCAGAGGTCACTTGCCTTTATAACACACTGATCAGAGGTCACTTGCCTTTATAACACACTGATCAGAGGTCACTTGCCTTTATAACACACTGATGAGAGGTCACTTGCGTTTGGAACACACTGATCAGAGGTGACTTGCGTGTTTAACGCACTGATCAGCGGTCACTTGCGTGTGTAACGCACTGATGAGAGGTAAATTGCGTGTGTAACCCACTGATGAGAGGTCATTTGCGTTTGGAGCACACTGATCAGAGGTCACTTGCGTGTGTAACGCGCTGATGAGAGGTAAATTGCGTGTGTAACCCACTGATGAGAGGTCACGTGCGTTTGGAACACACTGATGAGCGTCCTTTTGCGTGTGTAACGCACTGATGAGAGGTCACTTGCCTTTAGAACGCACTGATCAGAGGTCACTTGCGTGTGTAACGCACTGATCAGAGGTGACTTGCGTTTGGAACACACTGATGAGAGGTCACGTGCGTTTGAAACACACTGATGAGAGGTCACTTGCCTTAAGAACGCACTGATCAGAGGTTATTTGCGTTTGGAACACACTGATCGGAGGTGACTTGCGTTTGGAACACAAAGATGAGAGGTCACGTGTGTTTGGAACACACTGATGAGGGCCACTTGCGTGTGTAACGCACTGATGAGAGGTCACTTGCCTTTGGAACGCACTGATCAGAGGTCACTTGCGTGAGTAACGCACTGATCAGATGTGACTTGCGTTTGGAACACACTGATGAGAGGTCACGTGGGTTTGGAACAAAATGATGAGAGGTCACTTGCCTTTAGAACGCACTGATCAGAGGTCACTTGCGTTTGGAACACACTGATGAGAGGTCACGTGCGTTTGAAAGACACTGATCAGAGGTGGCTTGCGTTTGGAACACACTGATCAGAGGTCACTTGCCTTTATAACACACTGATAAGAGGTCACTTGCGTTTGGAACACACTGATCAGAGGTGGCTTGCGTTTGGAACACACTGATCAGAGGTCACTTGCCTTTATAACACACTGATCAGACGTCACGTGCGTTTGGAACACACTGATGAGAGGTCACTTGCCTTTAGAACGCACTGATCAGAGGGCACTTGCGTTTGGAACACACTGATCAGAGGTGACTTGCGTTTGGAACACACTGATGAGAGGCCACGTGCGTTTGGAACACACTGATGAGAGGTCACTTGCCTTTAAAACGCAATGATCAGAGGTCACTTGCGTGTGTAACGCACTGATGAGAGGTCACTTGAGTGTGTAACGCACTGATGAGAGGTCACTTGCGTTTGGAGCACATTGATCAGAGGTGGCTTGCGTTTGGAACACACTGATCAGAGGTGGCTTGCGTTTGGAACACACTGATCAGAGGTCAATTGACTTTATAACACACTTATCAGAGGTCACTTGCGTTTAGAGTACACTGATCAGAGGTGACTTGCGTTTGGATCACACTGATGAAAGGTCACGTGCGTTTGGAACACACTGATGAGAGGTCACTTGCGTGTGTAACGCACTGATGAGAGGTCACTTGCCTTTATAACACACTGATCAGAGGTCACTTGCGTTTGGAACACACTGATCAGAGGTCACTTGCGTTTGGAACACACTGATCAGAGGTCACTTGCGTTCGGAACACACTGATCAGAGGTGACTTGCGTTTGGAATACACTGATCAGAGGTCACTTGCCTTTAGAACGCACTGATCAGAGGTCACTTGCGTGTGTAACGCACTGATCAGAGGTGAATTGCGTTCGGAACACACTGATGAGAGGTTACGTGCGTTTGGAACAAAATGATGAGAGGTCACTTGCCTTTAGAACGCAATGATCAGAGGTCACTTGCGTTTGGAATACACTGATCAGAGGTCACTTGCCTTTAGAACGCACTGATCAGAGGTCACTTGCGTGTGTAACGCACTGATCAGAGGTGAATTGCGTTCGGAACACACTGATGAGAGGTTACGTGCGTTTGGAACAAAATGATGAGAGGTCACTTGCCTTTAGAACGCAATGATCAGAGGTCACTTGCGTTTGGAATACACTGATCAGAGGTCACTTGCCTTTAGAACGCACTGATCAGAGGTCACTTGCGTTTGGAATACACTGATCAGAGGTCACTTGCCTTTAGAACGCAATGATCAGAGGTCACTTGCGTTTGGAATACACTGATCAGAGGTCACTTGCCTTTAGAACGCACTGATCAGAGGTCACTTGCGTGTGTAACGCACTGATCAGAGGTGAATTGCGTTCGGAACACACTGATGAGAGGTTACGTGCGTTTGGAACAAAATGATGAGAGGTCACTTGCCTTTAGAACGCAATGATCAGAGGTCACTTGCGTTTGGAATACACTGATCAGAGGTCACTTGCCTTTAGAACGCACTGATCAGAGGTCACTTGCGTGTGTAACGCACTGATCAGAGGTGAATTGCGTTCGGAACACACTGATGAGAGGTTACGTGCGTTTGGAACAAAATGATGAGAGGTCACTTGCCTTTAGAACGCAATGATCAGAGGTCACTTGCGTTTGGAATACACTGATCAGAGGTCACTTGCCTTTAGAACGCACTGATCAGAGGTCACTTGCGTGTGTAACGCACTGATCAGAGGTGACTTGCGTTTGGAACACACTGATGAGAGGTCACGTGCGTTTGGAACAAAATGATGACAGGTCACTTGCCTTTAGAACGCACTGATCAGAGGTCACTTGCGTTTGGAACACACTGATCAGAGGTCACTTGCGTTTGGAACACACTGATCAGAGGTGACTTGCGTGTGTAACGCACTGATCAGAGGTGACTTGCGTTTGGAACACACTGATGAGAGGTCACGTGCGTTTGGAACAAAATGATGAGAGGTCACTTGCCTTTAGAACGCACTGGTCAGAGGTCACTTGCGCTTGGAACACACTGATCAGAGGTCACTTGCCTTTATAACACACTGATCAGACGTCACGTGCGTTTGGAACACACTGATGAGAGGTGACTTGCGTTTGGATTACACTGATGAGAGGTCACTTGCCTTTAGAACGCACAGATCAGAGGTCACTTTTGTGTGTAACGCACTGATCAGAGGTGACTTGCGTTTGGAACACACTGATGAGAGGTCACGTGCGTTTGGAACAAAATGATGAGAGGTCACTTGCCTTTAGAACGCACTGATCAGAGGTCACTTGCGTTTGGAACACACTGATCAGAGGTCACTTGCGTTTGGAACACACTGATCAGAGGTGACTTGCGTGTGTAACGCACTGATCAGAGGTGACTTGCGTTTGGAACACACTGATGAGAGGTCACGTGCGTTTGGAACAAAATGATGAGAGGTCACTTGCCTTTAGAACGCAGTGATCAGAGGTCAGCTGCGTGTGTAACGCACTGATGAGAGGTCACGTGCGTTTGGAACACACTGATGAGAGGTCACTTTTCTTTAGAACGCACTGATCAGAGTTCACTTGCGTTTGGAACACACTGATCAGAGGTGACTTGCGTTTGGAACACACTGATGAGAGGTCACATGCGTTTGGAACACACTGATCAGAGGTCACTTGCCTTTAGAACGCACTGATCAGAGGTCACTTGCGTGTGTAACGCACTGATCAGAGGTCACTTGCGCTTGGAACACACTGATCAGAGGTCACTTGCCTTTGTAACACACTGATCAGACGTCACGTGCGTTTGGAACACACTGATGAGAGGTCACGTGCGTTTGGAACACACTGATGAGAGGTCACTTTTCTTTAGAACGCACTGATCCGAGGTCACTTGCGTTTGGAACACACTGATCAGAGGTGACTTGCGTTTGGAACACACTGATGAGAGGTCACGTGCGTTTGGAACACACTGATGAGAGGTCACTTGCCTTTAGAACGCAATGATCAGAGGTCACTTGCGCGTGTAACGCACTGATGAGAGGTCACTTGCGTGTGTAACGCACTGATGAGAGGTCACTTGCGTTTGGAGCACATTGATCAGAGGT
This sequence comes from Convolutriloba macropyga, assembly GCF_964194025.1. Classification (NCBI taxonomy): domain Eukaryota; kingdom Metazoa; phylum Xenacoelomorpha; order Acoela; family Convolutidae; genus Convolutriloba; species Convolutriloba macropyga. The sequence continues at coordinate 80,073,030 of NC_134471.1, read as the reverse complement.
GGCTTGCGTTTGGAACACACTGATCAGAGGTGGCTTGCGTTTGGAAAACACTGATCAGAGGTCAATTGTGTTTAGAACACACTGATGAGAGTTCACTTGCGTTTAGAACGCACTGATCAGAGGTCACGTGCGTTTGGAACACACTGATGAGAGGTCATTTGCCTTTAGAACGCACTGATCAGAGGTCACTTGCGTTTGGAACACACTGATCAGAGATGACTTGCGTTTGGAACACACTGATGAGAGGTCACGTGCGTTTGGAACACACTGATGAGAGGTCACTTGCGTGTGTAACGCTTTGATGAGAGGTCACTTAAGTTTGGAGCATACTGACCAGAGGTGGCTTGCGTTTGGAACACACTGATCAGAGGTCAATTGCGTTTGGAACACACTGATGAGAGTTCATTTGCGTTTATAACACACTGATCAGAGGTCACTTGCGTTTGGAATACACTGATCAGAGGTGACTTGCGTTTGGATCACACTAATGAAAGGTCACGTGCGTTTGAAACACACTGATGAGAGGTCACTTGCGTGTGTAACGCACTGATGAGAGGTCACTTGCCTTTATAACACACTGATCAGAGGTCACTTGCGTTTGGAACACATGATTAGAGGTCACTTGCGTTTGGAACACACTGATGAGAAGTCACGTGCGTTTGGAACACACTGATCAGAGGTCACTTGCGTTTGGAACACACTGATCAGAGGTGACTTGCGTTTGGAATACACTAATCAGAGGTCAATTGCATTTAGAACGCACTGATCAGAGGTCGCTTGCGTTTGGAACACACTGATCAGAGGTGACTTGCGTTTGGAACACACTCATCAAAGGTGACTTGCGTTTGGAACGCAATGATCAGAGGTCATTTGCCTTTAGAACTCACTGATCAGAGGTCACCTGCGTTTGGAACACACTGATGAGAGGTCATTTGCGTTTAGAACGCACTGATCAGAGGTCACTTGCGTTTGGAACGCACTGATCAGAGGTCACTTGCCTTTAGAATGCATTGATCAGAGGTCACTTGCCTTTAGAATGCATTGATCAGAGGTCACTTGCGTTTGGAGCGCACTGATCAGAGGTCACTTGCGTTTGGAACATACTGATGAGAGGTCACGTGTGTTTGGAACACACTGATGAGAGGTCACTTGCGTGTGGAACGCACTGATCAGAGATCACTTACCTTTAGAACGCACTGATCAGAGGTCACTTGCCTTTAGAACGCACTGATCAGAGGTCACTTGCGTTTGGAACACACTGATGAGTGTTCACTTGCGTTTAGAACGCACTGATCAGAGGTCACGTGCGTTTGGAACACACTAATGAGTGGTAACGTGGATCTTATGAGGTAAATGACCTAAACTTGAGAAATATTAGATTGTTTTTTTCTTCTTCTAGTTGGCATTTTACTAGAATTGACTTAATCCGACTTTATGCAATTTTTAAAAATATTGCGATTAAAAGAAATTTTTTAATTTATTGCTTCGGTTTTCTACAAAATTTATGCTAAATAAAAAAAATTTTGATCAAGAAAAACGACAAACTTGCTCAAAAAAGACAGAGAATGGTTGGAGCAGTTTTTTGTTTCAACAATCTTTTTGTTACAACGAAAAATTTCTAATCAGAAACTCTCTGCTAATTTTTCGTACTACTGATTGAAATTTTAACCTATTTATCTTCTGCAAAAAAATTGCGCAAACTGCGTACAGGTAGTATGAGTTTTAATGTTGACCAAACAGATAGAACTTTAGGTCTTTTAAGATGATATCGCATGTAACGTGTTATGATCGTCGCCGGAATCCTTCTTTTTTTTTCAAACAAGCTGGTGATGGGGAAGTTGTCTCTTGGTCAGGTTTTTTCTACGCTTTGCCTGTATCGGTGCACTTTAATAATGTTTTTCAATTTTTGTTATCAACAGTATCATTTTAATCAGTTTAATCAATTTGTTGGGAGAAAAAAATAGTTTCCATTTTGCAAAATGCTTCTTTAATCCAGAGTGTCAAAAATTAGAGCGCAAACTAGTTTCTTTGATCACATACAGCAGTGAATTTTTTTCTGACACAGCGCCCTCTATCAAGACTTCAGAAAATTGACCATATTTGTTTGGAAATTGATCAATGTTTGAAACAGTATTGTGGGCAAAAAATTTATTCATTCGACAATTTGAACTCAAATCCATGCCTTTTCTCGTTGAAAAGTGCAAAAAACTCCGATGACAAGAAAAACGTCAACCTTTTTATAACTAAAACTTTGGCTCTACTTAATTTCGCAGCCCGTACGATTTGGTACTCAACAATCGTTGCATCACTTTATTGCTTCGGTTTCTACAAAATTGAATACAATTGAAAAAAAGGATTGCCTTTTTTTCCTGGTTATAAAAGGTACAAAGAAAATGCTGCGTAAATTCTTCTCCACATATTTTTTACCCCATACTAAAAATTTTCTAATCAGACTAGATTTTTTTTACTGCTGCTTGAATATTCCATCTATTCATCCGCTGCAAACAACAATTGAAGAAACAGAATACAGCCAACTTAAGTTCGGCCTTGACAAAAAAAACTGATGCGTTCACAGGGCTCCCCAAAAGCTGCAAAAATTACTTCTGAGTTGGAATTTAAGTTTCATTCAATTTGCTAGCAGGAAGGCATCATTTAGCAGGTTCAGGATTGCCTATGACTTTTTCTTTGCAATCATCGGACCAACAATGGACAAAATTTGAAGTAATAGATCAATTGCCGTTTCGATACGAAAAAAAGGTGTTTAAATTTTGTCAAAAATTGAGCTAGTCAGAATGTAGAGAATGTTTTTAAAATAAATTTTAAAGGCTCAATCTTTAACTAACTTTTGGAGTGTAGACAACTGAAATTGACCGAACAATAATTGATGTTGACCTCAACAAACCCCGTCACTATTGTAATAAGCCCAGAGTTAGGCAAAAATAATACGAATACCGGACTAATTAAAATCAACTATGGTTCAAATTTTCTCCATTAAAAAATTTCTCAAGATCAATTAGGTTTCTTGACTCTGTCTTCATAGCGGAGTATTGAGATTAAATAATTAATAAGTCTAATTTAGTGTTTTTGACAAGAATTTCATAACTTAATGCAATAACTTTAATGACCTAGTGTAACGAAATAGCTAATTTTCCTTACTGCTGACTGAAGTTTTAACCTATTTAAATTCTGGAAAAAAATTGTGCAAACTGCGTAGAGGTTATATGATCTTTAAAGTTGACCAGACATAGCTTTAGGTCTTTTAAGATGATATCGCGTGAAACGTGTTAGGGTCGTCGTTTTAATTTTTTTTTCACTCAAGCTTGTGACGGGGAAGTTGTCTCTTGGTCCGTTTTGTTCTACGTTTTTTTCTGTATCGTGGCATTTTAATAATGTTTTTCAATTTATTGTTATCAGCATTAGTATCAATTTAACCAGTTTAATCTGTGATTTTTTGGAAAAAAATAACTTGCACTTTGCAAAATGCTTCTTTAATCCAGAGTGTCAAACAATAGAGCGCAAACTAATTTCCTTGATCAAATAAAGCAATGGATTTTTTTTCTGGCACAGTGCCTCTATCCATACTCACAAAATTTAAACATATTTGTTTGGAAGTTGATCAATGTTTGAAACAGTATTGTGGGCGAAAAATGTATTAATTCGGCAATAATAATTTCAATCCAAGCCTCCTCTTGTTAAAGGTTGCAAAAATATCTGGTGACTAGAAAAACGTCAACTTTTCATTGAAAAAACTTTGTCTTTACTTCGTCTCGCAGCCCGTACAGTCTGGTACTCAACAGTCACTGCAATCATTTTTCTGTTTTCTACGGTGGTTCAGAACGGTGGTTCAGTTTTCTACAAAAATATCACGATTAAGGAAAAGCATTACACAAGAAAGACATTCTTCCTGATTAAAAAAGATACAAAAATTTGCTACGTAATTTTTTCGCCAGAAATTGGCTTCCCCAAACCAAAAAATCTTCTAATCCGACTATTTTTTTTTACTGCTGCTTGATTATTCCATCTATTCATCAGCTGCAAATAACATTTGAAGAAACAGTATACAGCCAACTTAAGCTCAGCCATTGACAAAAAACAGATGCGTCCACAGGGCTCCCCAAAGACTGCAATAGTTACTTCTGAGTTGGAAATTAAGTTTCATTTAGTTTGCTTGCAGGAAGGCATCATTTAGTAGGTGCAGGTTTCCCATGACTGCTTTTTTGTAATCATTGGACAAAAATGGGCGCAAATTGTAGCAAAAGCTCAATTGCCGTTCCGATACAGAAAAACTCGGTATTCAAATTTTGTCAATATTTGAGCTAGTCAGAATAAAGAGAATGTTTTTATTATAGATTTTAAAAGCTCAATTTTTAACTAATTTTTGGAGTGTAGACGACTGGAAATGACCAGACAATAGTTGATGTTGATCTCAATAAACCCCGTCACAATTGTAATAGGCCCAGAGTTAGGCGAGAATAATAAGAATAACGGACTAATTAAATCTACTATTTTTCAAATTTTCTTCATTGAAAATTTTCTCAAGATTCAAGATCAATTAGGCTTCATGACTCTGTCTACATATTGGAGTAATGAGATTAACTAATAACAAAGACTAATTTAGTGTTTTCGACATGAATTTCATAACTTAATGCATTAAATTTTAATAACCTAGTGTAACTAAACAGCTTTAATGTATCGCTTTAATTATATCCAGTTTCGTGTTATTTTGTCTGTTTGTCCTTGAGCTAATTAACTATCTTGTGTAAAAATTTGTCATGAATTATAAAATTTATGCGGTCGAATCTGCAATCTGCCTCAGTCGATAGTCGAATATGATAACCAGGACTAGTCACTAGTTAAACATCATAATCATCGCCAGTTTGTAGTCAAACATCACCTCCATGACTAGTCGATAGTCAAACATCACCGCCATGACTAGTCGATAGTCAAACATCACCATCATGACTAGTCGATAGTCAAACATCACCACCATGACTAGTCACTAGTAAGAAATCATAATCATCGCCAGATTGTAGTCAAACATCACCACCATGACTAGTCGATAGTCAAACATCATCACCATGACTAGTCGATAGTCAAACATCACCACCATGACTAGTCGATAGTCAAACATCACCACCATGACTAGTCGATAGTCAAACATCATCACCATGACTAGTCGATAGTCAAACATCATAACCATGGCTAGTCGATAGTCAAACATCACCACCATGACTAGTCGATAGTCAAACATCATAACCATGACTAGTCGGTAGTCAAACATCACCACCATGACTAGTCGATAGTCAAACATCACCACCATGACTAGTCGATAGTCAAACATCATAACCATGACTAGTCGATAGTCAAACATCACCACCATGACTAGTCGATAGTCAAACATCAAAATCATGACTAGTCGATAGTCAAACATCATAACCATGACTATTCGATAGTCAAACATCAGCACCATGACTGGTCGATAGTCAAACATCATCGCCATGACTAGTCGATAGTCAAACATTACCACCATGACTAGTCGATAGTCAAACATCATAACCATGACTAGTCGGTAGTCAAACATCACCACCATGACTAGTCGATAGTCAAACATCATCACCATGACTAGTCGATAGTAAAACATCACCAACATGACTAGTCGATAGTCAAACATCACCACCATGACTAGTCGATAGTCAAACATCACCACCATGACTAGTCGATAGTCAAACATCACCACCGTGACTAGTCGATAGTCAAACATCATCACCATGACTAGTCGACAGTCAAACATCACCACCATGACTAGTCGATAGTCAAACATCATCACCATGGCTAATCGATAGTCAAACATCACCACCATGACTTGTCGATAGTCAAACATCACCACCATGACTAGTCGATAGTCAAACATCATCACCATGACTAGTCGATAGTCAAACATCACCACCATGACTAGTCGATAGTCAAACATCACCACCATGACTAGTCGATAGTCAAACATCACCACCATGACTAGTCGATAGTCAAACATCACCACCGTGACTAGTCGATAGTCAAACATCACCACCATGACTAGTCGATAGTCAAACATCACCACCATGACTAGTCGATAGTCAAACATCACCACCATGACTAGTCGATAGTGAAACATCATAGCCATGACTAGTCGATAGTCAAACAGCACCTCCATGACTAGTCGATAGTCAAACATCACCGCCATGACTAGTCGATAGTCAAACATCACCATCATGACTAGTCGATAGTCAAACATCACCACCATGAATAGTCACTAGTAAGAAATCATAATCATCGCCAGCAGATTGTAGTCAAACATCACCACCATGACTAGTCGATAGTCAAACATCATCACCATGACTAGTCGATAGTCAAACATCACCACTATGGCTAGTCGATAGTCAAACATCACCACCATGACTAGTCGATAGTCAAACATCACCACCATGACTAGTCACTAGTAAGAAATCATAATCATCGCCAGATTGTAGTCAAACATCACCACCATGACTAGTCGATAGTCAAACATCATCACCATGACTAGTCGATAGTCAAACATCACCACCATGACTAGTCGATAGTCAAACATCATCACCATGACTAGTCGATAGTCAAACATCATAACCATGGCTAGTCGATAGTCAAACATCACCACCATGACTAGTCGATAGTCAAACATCATAACCATGACTAGTCGGTAGTCAAACATCACCACCATGACTAGTCGATAGTCAAACATCACCACCATGACTAGTCGATAGTCAAACATCATAACCATGACTAGTCGATAGTCAAACATCACCACCATGACTAGTCGATAGTCAAACATCAAAATCATGACTAGTCGATAGTCAAACATCATAACCATGACTATTCGATAGTCAAACATCAGCACCATGACTGGTCGATAGTCAAACATCATCGCCATGACTAGTCGATAGTCAAACATTACCACCATGACTAGTCGATAGTCAAACATCATAACCATGACTAGTCGGTAGTCAAATATCACCACCATGACTAGTCGATAGTCAAACATCATCACCATGACTAGTCGATAGTCAAACATCACCACCATGACTAGTCGATAGTCAAACATCACCACCATGACTAGTCGATAGTCAAACATCACCACCATGACTAGTCGATAGTCAAACATCACCACCGTGACTAGTCGATAGTCAAACATCATCACCATGACTAGTCGATAGTCAAACATCACCACCATGACTAGTCGATAGTCAAACATCATCACCATGACTAGTCGATAGTCAAACATCACCACCATGACTTGTCGATAGTCAAACATCACCACCATGACTAGTCGATAGTCAAACATCATCACCATGACTAGTCGATAGTCAAACATCACCACCATGACTAGTCGATAGTCAAACATCACCACCATGACTAGTCGATAGTCAAACATCACCACCATGACTAGTCGATAGTCAAACATCACCACCGTGACTAGTCGATAGTCAAACATCACCACCATGACTAGTCGATAGTCAAACATCACCACCATGACTAGTCGATAGTCAAACATCACCACCATGACTAGTCGATAGTGAAACATCATAGCCATGACTAGTCGATAGTCAAACATCACCTCCATGACTAGTCGATAGTCAAACATCACCGCAATGACTAGTCGATAGTCAAACATCACCATCATGACTAGTCGATAGTCAAACATCACCACCATGACTAGTCACTAGTAAGAAATCATAATCATCGCCAGCAGATTGTAGTCAAACATCACCACCATGACTAGTCGATAGTCAAACATCATCACCATGACTAGTCGATAGTCAAACATCACCACTATGACTAGTCGATAGTCAAACATCACCACCATGACTAGTCGATAGTCAAACATCACCACCATGACTAGTCGATAGTCAAACATCACCACCGTGACTAGTCGATAGTCAAACATCATCACCATGACTAGTCGATAGTCAAACATCACCACCATGACTAGTCGATAGTCAAACATCAACACCATGACTAGTCGATAGTCAAACATCACCACCATGACTAGTCGATAGTCAAACATCACCACCGTGACTAGTCGATAGTCAAACATCACCACCATGACTAGTCGATAGTCAAACATCACCACCATGACTAGTCGATAGTCAAACATCACCACCATGACTAGTCGATAGTGAAACATCATAGCCATGACTAGTCGATAGTCAAACATCACCTCCATGACTAGTCGATAGTCAAACATCACCGCGATGACTAGTCGATAGTCAAACATCACCATCATGACTAGTCGATAGTCAAACATCACCACCATGACTAGTCACTAGTAAGAAATCATAATCATCGCCAGCAGATTGTAGTCAAACATCACCACCATGACTAGTCGATAGTCAAACATCATCACCATGACTAGTCGATAGTCAAACATCACCACCATGACTAGTCGATAGTCAAACATCACCACCATGACTAGTCGATAGTCAAACATCACCACCATGACTAGTCGATAGTCAAACATCACCACCGTGAGTAGTCGATAGTCAAACATCACCACCATGAGTAGTCGATAGTCAAACATCACCACCATGACTAGTCGATAGTGAAACATCATAGCCATGACTAGACGGTATTCAAACACCACAATCATCGCTAGTCCATAGTCAAACATCAAAATCATGACTAGTCGATAGTCAAACATCATAACCATGACTATTCGATAGTCAAACATCAGCACCATGACTGGTCGATAGTCAAACATCATCGCCATGACTAGTCGATAGTCAAACATCACCGCCATGACTAGTCGATAGTCAAACATCGCCATCATGACTAGTCGATAGTCAAACATCACCACCATGACTAGTCACTAGTAAGAAATCATAATCATCGCCAGCAGATTGTAGTCAAACATCACCACCATGACTAGTCGATAGTCAAACATCATCACCATGACTAGTCGATAGTCAAACATCACCACCATGACTAGTCGATAGTCAAACATCACCACCATGACTAGTCGATAGTCAAACATCACCACCATGACTAGTCAATAGTCAAACATCACCACCGTGACTAGTCGATAGTCAAACATCACCACCATGACTAGTCGATAGTCAAACATCACCACCATGACTAGTCGATAGTCAAACATCACCACCATGACTAGTCGATAGTGAAACATCATAGCCATGACTAGACGGTATTCAAACACCACATTCATCGCTAGTCCATAGTCAAACATCAAAATCATGACTAGTCGATAGTCAAACATCATAACCATGACTATTCGATAGTCAAACATCAGCACCATGACTGGTCGATAGTCAAACATCATCGCCATGACTAGTCGATAGTCAAACATTACCACCATGACTAGTCGATAGTCAAACATCATAACCATGACTAGTCGGTAGTCAAACATCACCACCATGACTAGTCGATAGTCAAACATCATAACCATGACTAGTCGATAGTCAAACATCACCACCATGACTAGTCGATAGTCAAACATCACAACCATGACTAGTCGATAGTCAAACATCACCACCATGACTAGTCGATAGTCAAACATCACCACCATGACTAGTCGATATTCAAACATCATAACCATGGCTAGTCGATAGTCAAACATCACCACCATGACCACTCGATAGTCAAACATCATAACCATGACTTGTCGGTAGTGAAACATCACCACCATGACTAGTCGATAGTCAAACATCATAACCATAACTAGTCGATAGTCAAACATCAACACCATGACTAGTCGATAGTCAAACATCACCACCATGACAAGTCGATATTCAAACATCATAACCATGACTAGTCGATAGTCAAACACCACCACCATGACTAATCGATAGTCAAACATCATAACCATGACTAGTCGATAGTCAAACATCACCACCATGGCTGGTCGTTAGTCAAACATCATAACCATGACTAGTCGATAGTCAAACATCACCATCATGACTAGTCGATAGTCAAACATCATAACCATGACTAGTCGATAGTGAAACATCATAGCCATGACTAGACGGTATTCAAACACCACAATCATCGCTAGTCCATAGTCAAACATCAAAATCATGACTAGTCGATAGTCAAACATCATAACCATGACTATTCGATAGTCAAACATCAGCACCATGACTGGTCGATAGTCAAACATCATCGCCATGACTAGTCGATAGTCAAACATTACCACCATGACTAGTCGATAGTCAAACATCATAACCATGACTAGTCGGTAGTCAAACATCACCACCATGACTAGTCGATAGTCAAACATCATAACCTTGACTAGTCGATAGTCAAACATCACCACCATGACTAGTCGATAGTCAAACATCACAACCATGACTAGTCGATAGTCAAACATCACCACCATGACTAGTCGATAGTCAAACATCACCACCATGACTAGTCGATATTCAAACATCATAACCATGACTAGTCGATAGTCAAACATCACCACCATGACTACTCGATAGTCAAACATCATAACCATGACTTGTCGGTAGTGAAACATCACCACCATGACTAGTCGATAGTCAAACATCATAACCATAACTAGTCGATAGTCAAACATCAACACCATGACTAGTCGATAGTCAAACATCACCACCATGACAAGTCGATATTCAAACATCATAACCATGACTAGTCGATAGTCAAACACCACCACCATGACTAATCGATAGTCAAACATCATAACCATGACTAGTCGATAGTCAAACATCACCACCATGGCTGGTCGTTAGTCAAACATCATAACCATGACTAGTCGATAGTCAAACATCACCATCATGACTAGTCGATAGTCAAACATCATAACCATGAGTAGTCGATAGTCAAACATCACCACCATGACTAGTCGATAGTCAAACATCATCGCCATGACTAGTCGATAGTCAAACATTACCACCATGACTAGTCGATAGTCAAACATCATAACCATGACTAGTCGGTAGTCAAGAATCACCACCATGACTAGTCGATAGTCAAACATCATAACCATGACTAGTCGATAGTCAAACATCACCAACATGACTAGTCGATAGTCAAACATCATAACCATGACTAGTCGTAGTCAAACATCACCACCATGACTAGTCGATAGTCAAACATCACCACCATGACTAGTCGATATTCAAACATCATAACCATGACTAGTCGATAGTCAAACATCACCACCATGACTACTCGATAGTCAAACATCATAACCATGACTTGTCGATAGTGAAACATCACCACCATGACTAGTCGATAGTCAAACATCATAAACATAACTAGTCGATAGTCAAACACCAACACCATGACTAGTCGATAGTCAAACATCACCACCATGACTAGTCGATATTCAAACATCATAACCATGACTAGTCGATAGTCAAACACCACCACCATGACTAATCGATAGTCAAACATCATAACCATGACTAGTCGATAGTCAAACATCACCACCATGACTAGTCGATAGTCAAACATCATAACCATGACTAGTCGATAGTCAAACACCACCACCATGACTAATCGATAGTCAAACATCATAACCATGACTAGTCGATAGTCAAACATCACCACCATGACTAGTCGATAGTCAAACATCACCACCGTGACTAGTCGATAGTCAAACATCATAACCATGACTAGTCGATAGTCAAACATCACCACCATGACTAGTCGATAGTCAAACATCATAACCATGACTAGTCGATAGTCAAAGATCGCCACCATGACTAGTCGATAGTCAAACATCATAACCCTGACTAGTCGATTGTCAAACATCATAACCATGACTAGTCGGTAGTCAAACACCACAATCATCGCTAGTCTATAGTCAAACATCAAAATTATGACTAGTCGATTGCCAAACATCATAGCCATGGCTTTTCTATAATAAAAAAATCGGAATGAATTTTAATAAATTATGTTTAAGTTGTATAATCAGATGCTGTTATGCTAGATGAGGTTGGTTATCGAAAAACAAGAAAATCAAAAAGAATCTTAACCAAGATTCCAGTTTGTTGATAACTACTTCGTGTTTGATATAATCGCATTTTTTTGGAATCGAATAATGGTCAGTCAGGTCAGTGGTAAGAGAAACGATTGTGATACTGTTGCTCGAAAAATTCAGAATCGTTTACCCATAAAACTCGAAGAAGGTACACATATAAAAACAGAACAGTAAACCCCATGTGATAAGAGGACCACCCATAAACTACAACAAGAACCAAGTAAAAAGATCAGAAAATTACCTTTCATCAAAATTTGGAAAGAGCTACCTACGAAAATCAGAAATAAGTATCCATAATAAACAATTGGTGAACAACCTAAGAGAAGTATTTTCCAGAAAAAGAGAAAGATACAGTTAAAAAATTTAGGATTAATATTTAAAAGTTCTCAATAATTTGGGAAAATGCGCAAAAGATCCTACAGAGAGAGAGAGAGAGAGAGAGAGAGAGAGAGAGAGAGAGAGAGAGAGAGAGAGAAGAAGCAGTGTATACTTGGGTACTCGATACTGGAAGTGAAAAGTGAAGTAGGCTCCGATTGCAAGAAGAAAGGGTTGGTTGTGACATGATAGTCGTGAAAATGAGATACAAGGAGGGCAATTCATATATGTTCCTGTTCGTCAGAATTCAATTGGGGTCATCATCTGCTACTGTTTGATGACAAATAGTAGGAAAATATTACTGACAGCTGTTGAGGTTTAGCTTTCGAAGAAATGACGTCACTCGATGAGAAAGAAAATTAAGATCTTGATTTTTTTTTGAATATTTAGCTGTGCCGTCTATCTTTTAAGACAAACTCATTGGAAACCAAAATTGTTCTTGTACTGTCATTGTGCTTTCAAAATTGTGTGTTTATATAAACGCTTTTTAATTTGTTTTCAGTTACTGAATTGTGCGGTTTTAATCTCAAAAATTTTGAATATTAAATAGTTATCCGATGAGTTTTAATTTAAACTCATCGGATTATTATTTAGTATTTAATCTAATCAAAACTTTTGTATTTATTTCTGTCTTTGTATTATGTCACAGAGAAACGTCTTGGCTTAACTCGCACATATTGTTTCAAAAAAGCCTTCATAAAGAAACGTTCTTCGGAAATATATCAGCTCGAGCCAGTGTCAATGGTCCAGTCTCTGAAATTGAACAGGTTCACTTTATGTCTGTCACACAAATGATCTCTTGAGTTGCTGCAGTTAAAAGATACATAATATAAACACACATTTTTCTCATACTGTATCCATATAACGGTCATTTGGGTTCCCAAACAGGGTTTTTCTGGCCCATTTTGGTAATCCCAGTGACGTATGGTCAAAACGTTTTCCCAAAACTGGCAAAATTCTAGCTCAATTGCAGGATAAATTGCCTCTATAAGCGAGCAAATAGGTGATTTAGGATTCGGTAGGACGCTGTAGGGATCCGTCTTCGTTGTATATGTTGAGATTTGCCGTGGAATTCACATACACTGAAGGCAGATCTGCGCTCGATTTTCTTCGACCATTCTTTGTCAATCTAATGCACTGATTTTATTTATCAGGCGCCGCTATGTCTCATAACTATGGCAATCAACACCTATTTTATTGGAGCTATTTACTCTCAAAAGGATCTTCATTCGCTGGACTATTTCCTCATAACTCTTCAATCACTTCTGGATCTGGTCTGCTCTGGTGTACTAAACTTGTGTCACTATATCATAAACACTATATCAGCTGTTGTATCTTTTTGTTTTTACAGTGGCTTTCTTTATCCACCTTATCTTCAAGATCAGTTCAGATTGTTCAGCTGTAGATAAAATCGTGTGATAGAAATATGTATTATAAATTACATCACTTTTTTGCTTGGCTGTTGCTATATTTTCACTCTTAATACACCCCCCAAAACAAGAGGGTAAAGGTTGCAATAAGCGCATTTTACAATGTATTTCGAAAAGGTGGAATAAATCTCTTTTTCCAGTTCACCCTTAATTTCACCTGTGAAAGCATCTCATTACTCTCATTACACTAAATTTTCACTTTCTCAAAAAAATTTTCTCCTGCTATTTTCCAGGGAAACACGAAATCTTGACTCCCAGTATTAAAAAAACACAGCTGAATAAAAACATGGTGACTTACAAGATATATCAGAGATCTGCAAATTTAGATTTACGAAGTTTGATCCGTGAACTATAAAGTATTTTATCGCTAAAATTTTGAACAATTGTCTGTCAACGGCTGAAAACTGTCATGAAGCAGTCTATGATTCAGTACTGATTTGAAAATGAATTTAAAGCGGCCAGCAATGGTAAATAAACGAATTGAGCACACGACCAAAAGGGCGACACGCACATCAGAATGTCCGATTTGCTCAATTCCTATGTTTACCAATATTATTATTGTAAATTATACATAGCATGTTAATAAAATAATAATAATTTCACTTATCAGTAACTGAAAACGCTTTCCTTGTCTCATTTAGTGCAATTCACTAATACCAGAGTTCAGCTGGTAATTAACAATTATCGGTCACATGGTTTGGGTTCTATCCTCACTCCGATGAACTTTTCGATCTATAGTTGTCTATATTCATATATATCGTGCAACTAACGAGAATATGCAAAAAACTGATTGTGAAAAAGCTCAAATTAGCAAATTGTCCACATACATGACAATTTTGATTGCACGGCGGAGGTTGCTGTTGGTGCAACTGTCAGCTGAGGCTTTGAGGGGTCTAATTGAGTGGTACGGAGATGATGCTATTCCATAGATCAATCTTGTCTTATTTTTAATGCTTCAATTTTTTGATACCTGGAATAGCTGCCACATACCTCTGGCTCAAGTCATTTTTTAAAAAAAACCTGCTTTTTTAGAGCAATTCTGTTCTGCAGGAGTCCTGTTCTGAAGCTCATATTGATTTTGTTTTTGTTGTAGGCCATTTATAAAATTGTTTTCATGTTATAAAGGGTTTTTTATTCGGTTGGGTTGCCATGAAAAGTTTCTTGAATATTCTTATTTTTAAAAAAAAATTAATAAAAACTGAACGTTTTTGGAGGACGTTTGGGAACATTAATTTACCTTAATAGACCTTTCCTCCTAATATAAAAATCAAATGCTCTGTTTAGCATTAAGATGAAGCAACAATATTAATTAAAAAGTAAAAACATCGTTCTTAACACACGAAAAGGCTACGAAGTTGAACAATCTGCAAGGTCATTTGATCAACATCAATTCTGGAGACACCTCTGCCATCTGAGAATCATTGAGAAGTTTTTCCTCCCCCTTACAACGCACAATCTCTGAAACAGTCTCGAATTTAAGTGCCTTTAAACTTGGTTTCCTCCAATTGAGGAATATAAAAAATAGCCAAATTTTGATTGCTTTTCCGCAAAAATGTCATCTAGTGTTTTCAGAAAATAACATATCTCCGGTATTCGAAAAACAAAAGTCACAAGATCCTTTGGCTATGAATTTTCAGTATTGGACATTCAATCGAAAAGTATCATTTTGATCGGAAAATAAGTACAAATTTGGTCACTTCTCTTAGTTTGTTTGCATGTCGCGCCCTTCTCCGCTAAATCCACTTCTTTTTTATGTTTTTTTCCACCAGTTCCACTAATCTTCCAAACCCAAAATCTGACCAGTGCGTTTCGTTCTTAATCATTCCGTTCATAATGCCCTGATATTTTTAGCGGAAATTTTGGGCAATGTTGGGCCGTACATTTTGGGCAGATTCGGGCCGTACATATGAAAATCAAGTCTTTGCGATAAATTGGAACCTAGGGATCTTTTCCATTCTTGTCCCTATCCCCAGCTTAGTGGGTGCATTTTATTTGCGACCTTATTCACTATGTAACCACTCAAACTCTGTTGGTGAGAGTGGAGTGCATAACTTACTGGGGTGGGCATGTGGGGGGGGGGGGGTGAGGAGGGGGGCCGGGGTCGAGGTGTCACCGGCATTCAACGCAAAATTATGTAAGATAAGCGGTGAATTCAGCGAAATTACATAAATCAGGCGGTGAATGCGATGAAAAAACCTTTATCGCCTGGTAGCGGTGAAATAACATAAATTCACCGCTTTGAAAAAAATGTCCAACTTATGTAAGATAAGCGGTGAATGCGATGAATTTACATAAATTCATCGCTTAGTTTAGTTTTGAACTATCATAAATTCACCGCTTAGAAAACGCTTCAAATTGTCTTTTGTTCAACGAAGTTAAGATACCTTTATTAAAAGACGCACGTAAAATTTAGCCACAAATAATCATACATCCTTTTGAAACCTTTTTAAGCGCTGAATTTATGTAATTTCACCATTAGAGTAAGCGGTGAATTTACATAATTTCACAGCATTCACCACACTTCACCGCTAAAATTTGTAATTTCACCGCTTATCTTTCAAAATTCAACGATTATCTTTTACATAGCATAACTTTACATACATAAAAGAGAGTGAAATTGATTTAATTTCAGTGATTGATTTAAATTCAGTGAAATTGATTTAAAGAAGTGGCGCAGTGGAGGAAGAAGTGACTGACATGCAGGAGGCGAGAGGTTCGAATACGTGCAAGGACGGTAACTTGTAGTAAGAGGTGAAATGTACTGCATTTTTGTAAGTTCACCGCTTACTCTAGCGGTGAACTCACATATTTTCACCGCATTCACCGCATTTCACCGGAAAATTATGTACAAAATTTGCGGTGAAAAAACCATCATTTCACCGTCTATCTTACATATTTTTCCAATTTTTTCTCGACCCGGGGGAATTAGACAATCAGTGGAAAGTAAAGACCGGCTTCTCAATTCTTCTCAATAGACATCAAGACTATCCATTGGATTATATTTACAACGAGAATTTTGATGGAAATTATGGATTGTTATCTTCCTGGTTCGTTTCATCTGGAGAAATCATAAAGACGTCGACTGATTTTTTCACATACTGGAGTCAAATCAACATCACATTGGCAATTGCAGTTGAACGATATATACTAATTGCTAAAGCGAGCCAGGCCGAAAGTATTCTAAACAAAAGTCGGCGGAGAAAAATTTATGCTTTTGCGATTATCTGGGTTGCTGTTCCGGCTATTTTCTCCACAATTATTAAACTGAACTACCGCAATAGTTATGATCTAGTTCGAATGGACATAAATAAAAGCATCTTTCGCTTACGCGAATAAAAAAAAATTAATCTCGTAACAACTCTCAGCTATCATTGAGCTCTGTTTAATGTGTATTTACTTCGCGGTTTTTTTAAAGTCGAGAACATAAAACCTATAGGTTATTTCCTGGTAATTTCTTGGAAGGTTTCCCTGCCTATCCTGGAAATTTCCTGGAAGGTTTCCCCGCTTATCCTGGTAACTTCCTGCAAGATTTCCCCGCGTATCCTGGTAATTTCCTGGAAGGTTTCCCCGCTTATCTTGGTAATTTCCTGCAAGGTTTCCCGCGTATCCTGGTAATTTCCTGGAAGGTTTACCCGCTTATCCTGGTAACTTCCTGGTAATTACTTGGTGGTCCTGTTGTTTTCCCGAAACGATGCCCGAATTTCCTGGTACTTTCCGGACAAAGTTCTGGGTAAACCCAGTAACGATGTCCAGAAATTACCGTAAGATACCATTAAACGTCAATCCCGGTAGGAATCCTGGTAATTTTGCCGCCGGGAAATAAACAAAATTTATCGGCAAAATTACCGGGAAAATTCTTTTTTTACCGTGAAACGTTGTACTGGGTAGATTTTTGCTAGAAACAACCTTGTAACGTCTGGAAAGAATCTTGTAAAAATCTAGCAAAGTCGCACAAAATTAGTTTCTGTTATCCAGTCCGGAACCTAACATGTTTGCATTATGTTTCTTCTACGCTAACCTTTAATCTGAGCCGTTTCAAGATATTTTTTATGTTCGAATAGAAAATCGTCTGCTAACAATTAGCTGAATGGTTGGCTAACTTGAGCACATGACAGTTAAAAAATTTGGGTCTTTCCCGTTGTAGCCCCCCCCCCCCGAAAATAGCCCCCCCCAGATAACCTATAGCACCCCCCCCCCCCCCCCCCTCCCCCAATCCATTAAAATATACCGTAATGGGGGCGCAATAATTTCATGGGGGCCATAATGGTAAAGATCCAAAATTTCAATAAACTTAGGGCCAAATTAGTAATAACTAAGAATTGGGCTTGGAATTTAGAAAGTTTAGGTTTAGGCTTGGAAAAAAGGAGAGCAAATTAAAAGAAAACTAAGTCCGTTACAAGTATTTTAAAAACAAGAGCAAACTTAAAAAAAGTAAATAGTGGAAAAAGTTCAAAAGCGAACTGTGGTCAATAAACATAGAGATTGAAAGATATCATGTTTAACAGAAGTCTTTACAGTTATCAGCACCCAAGATGAAACTAGTAAAAGGGTGAAAGCTAAGTAAACGGAAGAAAAAGTAAGTCAACGTAAACGCAAATCAAATGTTATCCACTAGTTATCTGGTCGTTCAGGAAAATTACATTGCTAACTGTTATATTCACGACAACTAAACAAAGGAATTTATATTGTATTAACGTGCACCAAAGTAACGAAAACAAGGTAATTTCTTAAAGATTTTTTGATTGCGAGTCGCAGGAAACAAATTTCCATAGCCATTCGTCTCATCCGCTGTGCCCTCCCAGGTTTTGGTCCAGACCCAAATTGAGCTATGATCAGACTATCCAGACTGAATGGACCTCTGATCAGACTTTCCAGACCAAAATTACCTCTGATCAGACCTTCCAGACCAAAATGATCTCTGATCAGACTTTCCAGATCAAAATGTCCTCTGATCAGACCGAACCCAGACCTTTGTCCAGACTATAGTGCGCTTATGGTCAGACCCAAATTCAGACCATTGTCAAGACTATAAACAGACTATGATCAGACTTTCCAGACCAAAGTGACCGCTTTTCAGACCAAATCCCAGACTTTTGTCCAGACTATAGTGCGCCTATTATCAGACCCAAATTCAGACCACTGTCCAGATTATAAAAAGACTATGATCAGACCTTCCGGTCCATCAATGACCAAATGATCCTTGTTCGAAAGAGTGAAGTTAATGAAATTCAGTTAAATTCAATTCATGACTAAGTTAAGCTAAGTAACCACAATCACAATGTTTTGTTTGTTGAAAAAAATTAGAGATTTGTTATACAGCACTCTCTTTAATTGCAAATATTTAAGTTACTAAAATACTAAATATTTTTAATAATGACTTAATATAGAGGGCTGAAAAAATCAGAAAGTAGATATTGTACTTTTCATAATTTTTTTGTTTTTCCAATACTTTCTTGAAAATTTGGCGCAAAGTTTTCTGTGGTAACTGAAAACTTTTTTATAATTCAATGCAAAAAAAATTTATGTAAAATTTCTTTCAAAAATCCTCTTTTTCTCTAGGTGTTGTAGATATGCAATACTTGCGTTTCTGTAAAATTTTCATATTTGCTGGGAAAGTACCAACTGCAACAAGAACCATTTTTGTAAAAATTCCGTCAGAATGTGAAAATTGCCAAAAAAATTGTCTTTTTTTTGAGAATTTCTGTATATGCCAAATTTCAATATTTTCCGTTTTTTACAATCTAACGATCACTAAGTTGATGTTTTTGATTATTGTTGCCTTAGATAGTTGATATTGTTGCTCTGAAAGGATTTTTTTGCTCGTGCTTTGCCGTCGAAACGTATTTGAAATAATTTTTCCGCAAAAATAGTTCGATGATTGTTTGAATAGCTCATTCTGTTATTACTAAGTCTACAGCGACTTAGAAATAGTGACTAAGTTGATAAAGAGTTTTTTGCCGCATTTATTAACTTATACTGAGGGGAGTCGTTAGAGTATCTGCTCTAATATTATATGGAAATGAGAAATCTTGCGGCGACCAATTAATTAAAAAAACTGTTTTGAATTTTTTTTAAAAAGCGGAAGCCTCCGGTTTGGGTTTGTGAGGATTCTAAGATAAACAGATCATCTCGAATTATGAAATTACAATTCTTCACGGTTTTGGTGTGTAACGTCTCTTTTGAGATTTTAGTCACAAATTAGTACAGAGAAATGATGTTTTGAATCATTATTAGGTAGCAAGTTCCACAGAAACCAACGAGCAGCAATCTGTTAAGAATGGAAAAAGACATAATCTCTGCTAAATAGTCAACCATACGCTTTGTGTTGCGATTTTATAACCTTTATTTCTGATGAACTGTTTACCTGCCGAAAATCGTAAATCGTCACGTTCCTCAACCATCCAATTGGTTTTAAAGTCATCCTGTAGCAGAATGGCTTTGAACTGGCAATGAATGACCACTAATTTTATTAAGTGTTTAAGGAAAGTTTTTGGGATCCAAAAATCTGTTGCTTCCTAAAAATTTTTCACTCGGTCCTAAACGGAATGTTTCAATTAAATTTTACCGTCAAGAATTTATTTGAATTACTTTTTTCCACAAAAATAGTTTAGGATCGTTTGAGTTCTTCATAGTGTTAACATCAATTATTTCATATTACAAAACGGACAGAGGCAAAACCTAGCGGTTTTCGACAGTTTACGTAGGTTACTTTTTCTTTGAAATTTTAGCGACATATAAGCGACAATTCACAAAATTTTGTTTTATAAGAAATGAAACAAATTTTGGATCAAATTGCTTCATGTATTTTTTGTTGTAGACAAATTTTGATAAATACTGTCTCAGTCATATATATTAACTTATATAATGGGGGCTTAAGAGTATCTGCTTTAGGATCAATTGAATATGAAAATCGAGGTTTGAGTTTACAGTTTTATTGATATCTCCTGAATTACTTTATCAAACTTAGCGTTAGGGGGTAGCAGTTTGTTGGACTAAAATTGTTTTTGCTTGCCCAATCAGTTGATATTCTAAATCAACGCCACCAAAACAATTTTTAATGTATATGTTTGAAAATAAAAAATTTGTCAGCGGTTTTTTGAAATGATGTTGTTTTACAACAATATCTCCTTAATAATGCACCGAAATAATCTGGATTCTTCGCAAACTCTTCATATTGAACTGATTGTTTTTCGTGCTTGAGCTGTTCTCTGAACGGTTTTGGTAAGAAAATTTTTAAGGCCAAATATTTGAAAAATACATTTCTGTCTTATAGCATGATATCGATGTTTTAGTTTATGTTTTTATTGGTATCCTCTCAATTACTATGTCAAAGTGAGTTTGATTGGTAGCGTTTTGCTGGTTATAAAACCTTGCTGGCCCATTAAGTTGATTTTTTAAATCTACATCACATAAAAAGTAAATTATTTTTATGTGCAATGGAAAGACTAAATTTTTTTCAGAATTTTAATGAACTGATGCCTTTGTTCCCGTAATGAGCATTGTTATTAAATAAAACTCGAGCTTTTCAAGCTACCGTTGAAACTATTTCAACCATAGAACAGGTCTTGTTAGGTTCTGAGGGAATTTTAACTTACTCTTCTTTAAATTTATGTCTTTTCAGAGGCCGAAAATCAGGTATCTGTTTATTGTTTTATTGATATCTCCTGAAGTACCCATTCAAATTGAACAAACGAAGTGGTGTTTTGTTTATATTATTTTGTTAAAGATAGTCCTATTCAGTCTCTATTTGTATCGGCCTGAGCAAATGACAGTTAAGTCGTAAACTTGAAAAAAATTAACTTTTTAGGCGTTATTATGAACTTAAGTGATTTTTGTTGTTTTTACTTGCAAATTGTGTTATAAACTCTAGTGTCAGTTTCATGAGGCTATCTGAAACATTAGTTTTCAGTAATTCAGCAATTTTTCTTTTTTGGTGAATTCGTGAAACTCTTTTTGATTTTTTTTTGTAAAAACACTCAAAACACCCTGGCCTCTATGGCTAGGTAGGAATTTTATCCCATTTCGCGGTAGAGGACATCGGTGTCCAGTAGATAACCAGTGGACTTAGATTGTGTCCAGAATCACAGCGGAACTGCAGACATACTGCGGAACTTGGTCGATCAAAAGAAATATTATGTACAAAGCATTTTTTTATCTGTTCAATACTACTGACAATCAAGTTTTCCCAACTGATTGAATCTTCTAGCCATCAGAAGATTTAGCCTTTGGTATATTATTGTCATGAATCGAGTATTGCCTCACTCTTTGAAAAATTAAAAAATGAAAATGAAATGAAAATGAAAATTGAAAAAGACTCAGTTTTCGTTTGATTTTCAGAACTGATATAGTTCTTCTTGTAATTAGCAGTGTAGTTACCTGTAATCGATGTTTTTCGCGCTTTGGTCGGGTCCCTGAAGCTATTTGGAACATTATTTTCCAGCAATTCAACAATTTTTTTTTTTTTGTGAAATCATGAATTTTTGTTGATACTGTTTTTTTGTCAAAACACACAAAGCACCCTGGCCTTTATGGCGAGGTTGGAAAAATTTTCCCACTTCGCGGTAGAGGTCTTGGGTGTCCAGCAACTAGCCAGTGGACTTCGAACTTATCCAGAATTACTTTTCAGATGCACATTTCAGTCATTTTACAAGAATTTGCGAGAATTTGGGTCGTATTAATAGCCCAAAAATCAGGGTAAACTTCATTTGTTTGACGATTTCTCTGAAACTACTGTACCAATTTCAACGTGAATGGTCTTGTTTTGTTGGCACTGAAAATTTCTTGCTTGCAGTGTTTGATTGGTTTCTCAAATCGGCCTAATAAAAAAGTTATTAATGTTCAAAATTGAAATAGGTCGAATTTTCGGGCTATTCTGGGTGACCCAAAATTCGGTACAACAAAACACGCGATTCACCCAACAAATGTTAGTGTTTTAGAATCCCCAGATAGTGGGGAGTATCCCCATATATATTTTATATGGTGTTTTATGTAGTTCAGACGTTGAACTTTGGCTCTGAACAGCGGTCACCTCGCTTTTTTAGGCATTTGGCAGGGTACCTCCTTTTTGCTATAACTTTTTCTAGAGTGCACCGATTAGGCTCATTTTTAATATGATGCGTATCTCAAGCATTGCTACAAACAGTATTAGTACGTTTTTTTGTTCAGCAGTTTTCGAGAAATTGGCCAGGACACATACCCCCATTTTGACCAATTCGTGTCCGGTACATTTCGTGTATGTACATGTTAGACCAACAAAACAGGCGAATTTAGACCCGATAGTTAGTCCGTTACATTCGTCCGATAATGTGGATTGCTGCCATATATATTTTATATGCCGTTTTATGTAGTTCAGAAGGTCAATTTTAGCTCTGAATTTGCTGCATCTCTCCTCTGGGGTCATTTGGTACGGTACCTTATTTTTGCTATAACTCCCTGAAGAGTGCACCGATGGGGCTCATTTTTAATATGATGCGTATCTCAAGCAGTGATACCAGTGGTACTAAGGGCGTTTGTTTTTGTTTAGCCGTTTTTGAGAAACTGGCCGGGAAACATGACACCAGATTGATCCCTTCAGGAGAGAAGCACTACATTTGTGACCTCAAACATGTAACCTCATAACCTTATAACCTCATTGAAAATGGTTTTCCGCGCGCTCTGAGTTCCATGGCATTGTCCAAGAACTCAAGACAGAATTTGGCGTTGGTCGGAGTTTGTTTTTGAAGGGGGGGGGGGTTGTTTTGCGTTTTGGGGGTGGGTCGTTTTGGGGTGGTGGGTGGCTGTTTAGCGCCGCAGGGGGGTTTAGGAGGATGTCGCTGGGTTGGGGTGGCCGTGCGTCTTGTGTGTTGTCTTTGATGTTCTTTTATGTATACTAGCAAAGTCTTTTTTCAGAGTTTGTTTGCTTTGCTGCTGTCTCCTGTCAGGTTCAGGTGAGTTCTTCCCGCTTCTTTGCTTGCTAGCTTGGCTAGCTGTCGCCTTCTTTCGGTCTGGTTTGCTCTGCACCGCGGAGCTGCAGTTTTCGGACCAGTGTTCTGTCCTTGTTCCCACATTGTGGGAATGTGTTCTTGCAAAGCAAGAAGGTTCGTTGAAGCTTCGCGCTCTTCTTGGTTTTTCAATTTTGCGCTTTTTTGATTGTTTGCGCCTTTTTTGGTCTGGTTTGCTGTGCAGCGCACCGCTTCTATTTTTGAGCGGCCTTTCGGTCCGAACTCCCACTGCATGGGAGTTTTTTTGCACAGCTAAAATTTTGTCTAGCTGGTCTGAGAAGAAAGTAGTTAATAGTTTCTCAATTTTCGAGCTCAAAAAATTTTCTTAAGCGTTTCCATAAAAAGTTTCCAGTTTAGTCAAGGACTTGTTCAAGTAAATTGAGGGTATAAATAGGAGTGTCACTGTCTGAGTAAAGTCTGAGACTGAACGAATTTTCGACCTAGGTGGTATAAGAAAAAAGTACTCGCTACGTTGTTAAATTTCGCGCTCAAAAACTCGCTATATAGTGTTTCAACATAATGTGCTTTTCAACCTAGTCAAGGACTTATTCGAATGAATTGAGGTACTAGGGAGGAGTGTCACTGTCCGAATCAGTCAGAGAGTGAACGAGTTTTCGACCTAAGTGGTATACCAAAAAAGTATTTGCTACGTTGTCAAATTTCGCGCTCAAAAACTCGCTATATATTGTTTCAACATAAAGTGCTTTTCAACCTAGTCAAGGACTTTTTCAAATGAATTGAGGGTCTAGGGAGGAGTATCACTGTCCAAGTTCAGTCTGATAGATGAATATTTTTTTGCCTAGGTGGTATACGATAAAAGTACTCGATACCTTCTCAAATTTCGCGCTCAAAAACTCGCTATATATTGTTTCAACATAAAGTGCTTTTCAACCTAGTCAAGGACTTAT
Organism: Convolutriloba macropyga; assembly: GCF_964194025.1. Taxonomy (NCBI): domain Eukaryota; kingdom Metazoa; phylum Xenacoelomorpha; order Acoela; family Convolutidae; genus Convolutriloba; species Convolutriloba macropyga. The sequence continues at coordinate 80,048,306 of NC_134471.1, read as the reverse complement.
TCAAACGAAATGAGGGTCTAGTGAGGAGTGTCACTGTGCGCGTACAGTCTGATGGGGAAAGACTTTTTGACCTATGTGGTATACGATAAAAGTACTCGCTACGTTGTCAAATTTCGCGCTCAAAAACTCGCTATATAGTGTTTCAACATAAAGTGTTTTTCAACCTAGTCAAGGACTTATTCAAATGAATTGAGGGTCTAGGGAGGTGTGTCACAGTCCGAGTACGGTCTGATAGGAGAATATTTTTCGACCTTGGTGGTATACGAAAAACGTACTCTTTACATTGTCCAATTTCGCGCTCAAAAACTGGCTATATAGTGTTTCAACATAAAGTGCTTTTCAACCTAGTCAAGGACTTTTTTTCAAATGAATTGGGGGTCTAGGGAGGAGTGTCACTGTCCGCGTACAGTCTGATGAGGAAAGATTTTTTGACCTAGGTGGTATACGATAAAAGTACTCGCTACGTTGTCAAATTTCGCGCTCAAAAACTCGCTATATAGTGTTTCAACATGAGGTGCTTTTCAACCTAGTCAAGGACGTATTCAAATGAATTGAGGGTGTAGGGAGGAGTCTCACTCTCCGAGTACAGTCTGATAGGATAAGATCTTTTGTCCTTGGTGGTATACGAAAAAAAGTACTCTATACATTGTCAAATTTTGCGCTGAAAAACTCGCTATATAGTGTTTCAACGTAAAGTGGTTTTCAACCTTGTCAAGGACTTGTTCTAATGAATTAAGGGTCTAGGGAGGAGTGTCACTGTCTGTGTACAGTCTCATGGGGAAAGATTTTTTGACCTAGGTGGTATACGATAAAAAGTACTCGCTACGTTGTCAAATTTCGCGCTCAAAAACTCGCTATATAGTATTTCAACATAAAGTGCTTTTCAACCTAGTCAAGGACTTATTCAAATGAATTGAGGGTCTAGGGAGGGGTGTCACTGTCCGCGTACAGTCTGATGGGGAAAAAATTTTTGACCTAGGTGGTATACGATAAAAGTACTCGCTACGTTGTCAAATTTCGCGCTGAAAAACTCGCTATAAAATGTTTCAACGTAAAGTGCTTTTCAACCTTGTCAAGGACTTTTTCAAATGAATTGAGGGTCTAGGGAGGAGTGTCACTGTCCAAGATCAGTCTGATAGTGAAATATTTTTTACCTAGGTGGTATACGATAAAAGTACTCGATACGTTCTCAAATTTCGCGCTCAAAAACTCGCTATATAGTGTTTCAACATAAATTGCTTTTCAACCTAGTCAAGGACTTTTTCAAATGAACTGAGGGTCTAGGGAGGAGTGTCACTGTCCGCGTACAGTCTGATGGGGAAAAATTTTTGACCTAAGTGGTATACGATAAAAAGTACTCGCTATGTTGTCAAATTTCGCGCTCAAAAACTCGCTACATAGTGTTTCAACGTAAAGTGCTTTCCAATCTAGTCAAGGACTTATTCAAATGAATTGAGTGTCAAGGGAGGAGTGTCACTGTCCGCGTAGTTTTTTTTTTACCTAGGTGGTATACGATAAAATTACTCGCTACGTTGTCAAATTTTGCGCTCAAAAACTCGCTATATATTGTTTCAACATAAAGTGCTTTTCAACCTAGTCAAGGACTTTTTCAAATGAATTGAGGGTCTAGGGAGGAGTGTCACTGTCTGAGTACAGTGTGATAGGAAAAGATTTTTTTACCTTTGGTGGTATACGAAAAAAGTACTCTATACATTGTCAAATTTTGCGCTGAAAAACTCGCTATATAGTGTTTCAACGTAAATTGCTTTTCATTCTAGTCAAGGACATATTCAAATGAACTGAGGGTCTAGGGAGGAGTGTCACTGTCCCCGTACAGTCTGATGGGGAAAGATTTTTTGACCTAGGTGGTATACGATAAAAGTACTCGCTACGTTGTCAAATTTCGCGCTCAAAAACTCGCTACATAGTGTTTCAACGTAAAGTGCTTTCCAATCTAGTCAAGGACTTATTCAAATGAATTGAGTGTCAAGGGAGGAGTGTCACTGTCCGCGTAGTTTTTTTTTACCTAGGTGGTATACGATAAAATTACTCGCTACGTTGTCAAATTTTGCGCTCAAAAACTCGCTATATATTGTTTCAACATAAAGTGCTTTTCAACCTAGTCAAGGACTTTTTCAAATGAATTGAGGGTCTAGGGAGGAGTGTCACTGTCCAAGATCAGTCTGATAGTGAAATATTTTTTTACCTAGGTGGTATACGATAAAAGTACTCGATACGTTCTCAAATTTCGCGCTCAAAAACTCGCTATATAGTGTTTCAACATAAATTGCTTTTCAACCTAGTCAAGGACTTTTTCAAATGAACTGAGGGTCTAGGGAGGAGTGTCACTGTCCGCGTACAGTCTGATGGGGAAAAAATTTTTGACCTAGGTGGTATACGATAAAAAGTACTCGCTATGTTGTCAAATTTCGCGCTCAAAAACTCGCTATATAGTGTTTCAACATAAAGTGCTTTTCAACCTAGTCAAAGACTTATTCAAATGAATTGAGGGTCTAGGGAGGAGTGTCACTGTCCAAGTTCAGTCCGACAGGGAAAGATTTTTTTACCTAGGTGGTATACGATAAAAGTACTCGCTACGTTGTCAAATTTCGCGCTCAAAAACTCGCTATATAGTGTTTAAACATAAATTGCTTTTCAACCTAGTCAAGGACTTATTCAAATGAACTGAGGGTCTAGGGAGGAGTGTCACTGTCCCCGTACAGTCTGATGGGGAAAGATTTTTTGACCTAGGTGGTATACGATAAAAGTACTCGCTACGTTGTCAAATTTCGCGCTCAAAAACTCGCTACATAGTGTTTCAACGTAAAGTGCTTTTCCAATCTAGTCAAGGACTTATTCAAATGAATTGAGTGTCTAGGGAGGAGTGTCACTGTCCGCGTAGTTTTTTTTTACCTAGGTGGTATACGATAAAATTACTCGCTACGTTGTCAAATTTTGCGCTCAAAAACTCGCTATATATTGTTTCAACATAAAGTGCTTTTCAACCTAGTCAAGGACTTTTTCAAATGAATTGAGGGTCTAGGGAGGAGTGTCACTGTCCAAGTTCAGTCTGATAGTGAAATGTTTTTTACCTAGGTGGTATACGATAAAAGTACTCGATACGTTCTCAAATTTCGCGCTCAAAAACTCGCTATATAGTGTTTCAACATAAATTGCTTTTCAACCTAGTCAAGGACTTTTTCAAATGAACTGAGGGTCTAGGGAGGAGTGTCACTGTCCGCGTACAGTCTGATGGGGAAAAATTTTTTGTCCTAGGTGGTATACGATAAAAGTACTCGCTACGTTGTCAAATTTCGCGCTCAAAAACTCGCTCTATAGTGTTTCAACGTAAAGTGCTTTTCAACCTAGTCAAGGACTTATTCAAATGAATTGAGGGTCTAGGGAGGAGTGTCCCTGTCCGCGTAGTTTTTTTGATCTAGGTGGTATACGATAAAGTTACTCGCTACTTTGTCAAATTTCGCGCTCAAAAACTTGCTATATATTGTTTCAACATAAAGTGCTTTTCAACCTAGTCAAGGACTTATTGAAATGAATTGAGGGTCTAGGGAGGAGTGTCGCTGTCCGAGTACAGTCTGATAGGAAAACATTTTTTGACCTTGGTGGTAAACGAAAAAAGTACTCGCTACGTTGTCAAATTTCGCGCTCATAAACTCGCTATATAGTGTTTCAACATAAACTGCTTTTCAACCTAGTCAAGGACTTATTCAAATGAATTGAGGGTCTAGGGAGGAATGTCACTGTCCGAGTACAGTCTGATAGGAAAAGATTTTTTTGATCTTGGTGGTACACGAAAAAGTACTCTATACATTGTCAAATTTCGCGCTGAAAAACTCGCTATATAGTGTTTCAACGTAAAGTGCTTTTCAACCTTGTCAAGGACTTGTTCAAATGAATTAAGGGTCTAGGGTGGAGTATCACTGTTTGCGTACAGTCTCATGGGGAAAGATTTTATGACCTAGGTGGTTATACGATAAAAGTACTCGCTACGTTTTCAAATTTCGCGCTGAAAAATTCGCTATATAGTGTTTCGACGTAAAGTGCTTTTCAACCTTGTCAAGGACTTGTTCAAATGAATTGAGGGTCTAGGGAGGAGTGTCACTGTCCGCGTACAGTCTCATGGGGAAAAATTTTTTGACCTAGGTGGTATACGATAAAAGGTACTCGCTACGTTGTCAAATTTCGCAATCAAAAACTCGCTATATAGTGTTTCAACGTAAAGTGCTTTTCAACCTAGTCAAGAACTTATTCAAATGAATTGAGGGTCTAGGGAGGAGTGTCACTGTCCGCGTAGTTTTTTTGCCCTAGGTGGTATACGATAAAAGTACTCGCTACGTTGTCAAATTTCGCGCTCAAAAACTCGCTATATATTGTTTCAACATAAAGTTCTTTTCAACCTAGTCAAGGACTTATTCAAATGAATTGAGGGTCTAGGGAGGAGTGTCGCTGTCCGAGTACAGTCTGATAGGAAAAGATTTTTTGACTTTGGTGGTATACGAAAAAAGTACTCTCTACGTTGTCAAATTTTGCGCTCAAAAACTCGCTATATAGTGTTTCAACATAAACTGCTTTTCAACCTAGTCAAGGACTTATTCAAATGAATTGAGGGTCTAGGGAGGAATGTCGCTGTCCGAGTACAGTCTGATAGGAAAAGATTTTTTGACTTTGGTGGTATACGAAAAAAGTACTCTAAACATTGTCAAATTTCGCTCTGAAAAACTCGCTATATAGTGTTTCAACGTAAAGTGCTTTTCAACCTTGTCAAGGACTTGTTCAAATGAATTAAGGGTCTAGGGTGGAGTGTCACTGTCTGGGTACAGTCTCATGGTAAAAGACTTTTTGACCTAGGTGGTATACGATAAAAGCTACTTGCTACGTTGTCAAATTTCGCGCTCAAAAACTTGCTATATATTGTTTCAACAAAAATTGCTTTTCAACCCAGTCAAGGACTTATTCAAATGAACTGAGGGTCTAGGGAGCAGTGTCACTGTCCGCGTACAGTCTGATGGGGAAAGATTTATTGATCTAGGTGGTATACGATAAAAGTACTTGCTACGTTGTCAAATTTCGCGCTCAAAAACTTGCTATATAGTGTTTCAACGTAAAGTGCTTTTCAACATAGTCAAGGACTTATTCAAATGAATTGAGGGTCTAGGGAGGAGTTTCACTGTCCGCTTAGTTTATCCGACCTAGGTTGTATACGATAATAGTACTCGCTACGTTGTCAAATTTCGCGCTCAAAAACTCGCTATATATTGTTTCAACAAAAAGTTCTTTTCAACCTAGTCAAGGACTTATTCAAATGAATTGAGGGTCTAGGGAGGAGTGTCGCTGTCCGAGTACAGTCTGATAGGAAAAATGTTTTTGACCTTGGTGGTATACGAAAAAAGTACTCTATACATTGTCAAATTTCGCGCTGAAAAACTCGCTATATAGTGTTTCAACGTAAAGTGCTTTTCAAACTAGTCAAGGACTTATTCAAATGAATTGAGGGTCTAGGGAGGAGTGTCACTGTCCGCGTACAGTCTGATGGGGAAAGATTTTTTGACATAGGTGGTATACGATAAAAGTACTCGCTACGTTGTCAAATTTCGCGCTCAAAAACTAGCTATATAGTGTTTCAACATAAAGTGCTTTTCAACCCAGTCAAGGACTTATTCAAATGAATTGAGGGTCTAGGGAGGAGTGTCACTGTCCCAGTACAGTCTGATACGAAAAGATTTTTTTACCTTGGTGGTATACGAAAAAATTAATCTATACATTGTCAAACTTCGCGCTGAAAAACTCGCTATATATTGTTTCAACAAAAAGTTCTTTTCAACCTAGTCAAGGACTTATTCAAATGAATTGAGGGTCTAGGGAGGAGTGTCGCTGTCCGAGTACAGTCTGATAGGAAAAATGTTTTCGACCTTGGTGGTATACGAAAAAAGTACTCTATACATTGTCAAATTTCCCCCTGAAAAACTTGCTATATAGTGTTTCAACGTAAAGTGCTTTTCAACCTAGTCAAGGACTTATTCGAATGAATTGAGGGTCTAGGGAGGAGTGTCACTGTCTGCGTACAGTCTGATTGGGAAAAAATATTTGACCTAGGTGGTATACGATAAAAGTACTCGCTACGTCGTCAAATTTCGCGCTGAAAGCTCGCTATATAGTGTTTCAACGTAAAGTGCTTTTCAACCTAGTCAAGGACTTATTCAAATGAATTGAGGGTCTAGGGAGGAGTGTCACTGTCTGAGTACAGTGTGATAGGAAAAGATTTTTTTACCTTTGGTGGTATACGAAAAAAGTACTCTATACATTGTCAAATTTCGCGCTGAAAAACTCGCTATATAGTGTTTCAACGTAAAGTGCTTTTCAAACTAGTCAAGGACTTATTCAAATGAATTGAGGGTCTAGGGAGGAATGTCACTGTCCGAGTACAGTCTGATAGGAAAAGATTTTTTTGACCTTGGTGGTACACGAAAAAGTACTCTATACATTGTCAAATTTCGCGCTGAAAAACTCGCTATATAGTGTTTCAACGTAAAGTGCTTTTCAACCTTGTCAAGGACTTGTTCAAATGAATTAAGGGTCTAGGGTGGAGTATCACTGTTTGCGTACAGTCTCATGGGGAAAGATTTTATGACCTAGGTGGTTATACGATAAAAGTACTCGCTACGTTTTCAAATTTCGCGCTGAAAAATTCGCTATATAGTGTTTCGACGTAAAGTGCTTTTCAACCTTGTCAAGGACTTGTTCAAATGAATTGAGGGTCTAGGGAGGAGTGTCACTGTCCGCGTACAGTCTCATGGGGAAAAATTTTTTGACCTAGGTGGTATACGATAAAAGGTATTCGCTACGTTGTCAAATTTCGCGCTCAAAAACTCGCTATATATTGTTTCAACGTAAAGTGCTTTTCAACCTAGTCAAGAACTTATTCAAATGAATTGAGGGTCTAGGGAGGAGTGTCACTGTCCGCGTAGTTTTTTTGCCCTAGGTGGTATACGATAAAAGTACTCGCTACGTTGTCAAATTTCGCGCTCAAAAACTCGCTATATATTGTTTCAACATAAAGTTCTTTTCAACCTAGTCAAGGACTTATTCAAATGAATTGAGGGTCTAGGGAGGAGTGTCGCTGTCCGAGTACAGTCTGATAGGAAAAATTTTTTGACTTTGGTGGTATACGAAAAAAGTACTCTCTACGTTGTCAAATTTCGCGCTCAAAAATTCGCTATATAGTGTTTCAACATAAACTGCTTTTCAAACTAGTCAAGGACTTATTCAAATGAATTGAGGGTCTAGGGAGGAATGTCGCTGTCCGAGTACAGTCTGATAGGAAAAGATTTTTTGACTTTGGTGGTATACGAAAAAAGTACTCTAAACATTGTCAAATTTCGCTCTGAAAAACTCGCTATATAGTGTTTCAACGTAAAGTGCTTTTCAACCTTGTCAAGGACTTGTTCAAATGAATTAAGGGTCTAGGGTGGAGTGTCACTGTCTGGGTACAGTCTCATGGTAAAAGACTTTTTGACCTAGGTGGTATACGATAAAAGCTACTCGCTACGTTGTCGAATTTCGCGCTCAAAAACTTGCTATATATTGTTTCAACATAAATTGCTTTTCAACCCAGTCAAGGACTTATTCAAATGAACTGAGGGTCTAGGGAGCAGTGTCACTGTCCGCGTACAGTCTGATGGGGAAAGATTTATTGATCTAGGTGGTATACGATAAAAGTACTTGCTACGTTGTCAAATTTCGCGCTCAAAAACTTGCTATATAGTGTTTCAACGTAAAGTGCTTTTCAACCTAGTCAAGGACTTATTCAAATGAATTGAGGGTCTAGGGAGGAGTTTCACTGTCCGCTTAGTTTATCCGACCTAGGTTGTATACGATAATAGTACTCGCTACGTTGTCAAATTTCGCGCTCAAAAACTCGCTATATATTGTTTCAACAAAAAGTTCTTTTCAACCTAGTCAAGGACTTATTCAAATGAATTGAGGTTCTAGGGAGGAGTGTCGCTGTCCCAGTACAGTCTGATAGGAAAAATGTTTTTGACCTTGGTGGTATACGAAAAAAGTACTCTATACATTGTCAAATTTTCCCCTGAAAAACTTGCTATATAGTGTTTCAACGTAAAGTGCTTTTCAACCTAGTCAAGGACTTATTCGAATGAATTGAGGGTCTAGGGAGGAGTGTCACTGTCTGCGTACAGTCTGATGGGGAAAAACTATTTGACCTAGGTGGTATACGATAAAAGTACTCGCTACGTCGTCAAATTTCGCGCTGAAAGCTCGCTATATAGTGTTTCAACGTAAAGTGCTTTTCAACCTAGTCAAGGACTTATTCAAATGAATTGAGGGTCTAGGGAGGAGTGTCACTGTCTGAGTACAGTGTGATAGGAAAAGATTTTTTTACCTTTGGTGGTATACGAAAAAAGTACTCTATACATTGTCAAATTTCGCGCTGAAAAACTCGCTATATAGTGTTTCAACGTAAAGTGCTTTTCAAACTAGTCAAGGACTTATTCAAATGAATTGAGGGTCTAGGGAGGAGTGTCACTGTCCGCGTACAGTCTGATGGGGAAAGATTTTTTGACCTAGGTGGTATACGATAAAAGTACTCGCTACGTTGTCAAATTTCGCGCTCAAAAACTAGCTATATAGTGTTTCAACATAAAGTGCTTTTCAACCTAGTCAAGGACCTATTCAAATGAATTGAGGGTCTAGGGAGGAGTGTCACTGTCCGCGTACAGTCTGATGGGGAAAGATTTTTTGACCTAGGTGGTATACGATAAAAGTACTCGCTACGTCGTCAAATTTCGCGCTGAAAGCTCGCTATATAGTGTTTCAACGTAAAGTGCTTTTCAACCTGGTCAAGGACTTATTCAAATGAATTGAGGGTCTAGGGAGGAGTGTCACTGTCTGAGTACAGTCTGATACGAAAAGATTTTTTTACCTTGGTGGTATACGAAAAAATTAATCTATACATTGTCAAATTTCGCGCTGAAAAACTCGCTATATATTGTTTCAACAAAAAGTTCTTTTCAACCTAGTCAAGGACTTATTCAAATGAATTGAGGGTCTAGGGAGGAGTGTCGCTGTCCGAGTACAGTCTGATAGGAAAAATGTTTTTGACCTTGGTGGTATACGAAAAAAGTACTCTATACATTGTCAAATTTCCCCCTGAAAAACTTGCTATATAGTGTTTCAACGTAAAGTGCTTTTCAACCTAGTCAAGGACTTATTCGAATGAATTGAGGGTCTAGGGAGGAGTGTCACTGTCCGCGTACAGTCTGATGGGGAAAGATTTTTTGACCTAGGTGGTATACGATAAAAGTACTCGCTACGTCGTCAAATTTCGCGCTGAAAGCTCGCTATATAGTGTTTCAACGTAAAGTGCTTTTCAACCTAGTCAAGGACTTATTCAAATGAATTGAGGGTCTAGGGAGGAGTGTCACTGTCTGAGTACAGTCTGATACGAAAAGATTTTTTTACCTTGGTGGTATACGAAAAAATTAATCTATACATTGTCAAATTTCGCGCTGAAAAACTCGCTATATATTGTTTCAACAAAAAGTTCTTTTCAACCTAGTCAAGGACTTATTCAAATGAATTGAGGGTCTAGGGAGGAGTGTCGCTGTCCGAGTACAGTCTGATAGGAAAAATGTTTTTGACCTTGGTGGTATACGAAAAAAGTACTCTATACATTGTCAAATTTCCCCTTGAAAAACTTGCTATATAGTGTTTCAACGTAAAGTGCTTTTCAACCTAGTCAAGGACTTATTCGAATGAATTGAGGGTCTAGGGAGGAGTGTCACTGTCTGCGTACAGTCTGATGGGGAAAAACTATTTGACCTAGTTGGTATACGATAAAAGTACTCGCTACGTCGTCAAATTTCGCGCTGAAAGCTCGCTATATAGTGTTTCAACGTAAAGTGCTTTTCAACCTAGTCAAGGACTTATTCAAATGAATTGAGGGTCTAGGGAGGAGTGTCACTGTCTGAGTACAGTGTGATAGGAAAAGATTTTTTTACCTTTGGTGGTATACGAAAAAAGTACTCTATACATTGTCAAATTTCGCGCTGAAAAACTCGCTATATAGTGTTTCAACGTAAAGTGCTTTTCAAACTAGTCAAGGACTTATTCAAATGAATTGAGGGTCTAGGGAGGAGTGTCACTGTCCCAGTACAGTCTGATACGAAAAGATTTTTTTACCTTGGTGGTATACGAAAAAATTAATCTATACATTGTCAAATTTCGCGCTGAAAAACTCGCTATATAGTGTTTCAACGTAAAGTGCTTTTCAAACTAGTCAAGGACTTATTCAAATGAATTGAGGGTCTAGGGAGGAGTGTCGCTGTCCGCGTACAGTCTGATGGGGAAAGATTTTTTGACCTAGGTGGTATAGGATAAAAGTACTCGCTACGTTGTCAAATTTCGCGCTCAAAAACTAGCTATATAGTGTTTCAACATAAAGTGCTTTTCAACCTAGTCAAGGACTTATTCAAATGAATTGAGGGTCTAGGGAGGAGTGTCACTGTCCCAGTACAGTCTGATACGAAAAGTTTTTTTTACCTTGGTGTTATACGAAAAAAGTACTCTATACATTGTCAAATTTCGCGCTGAAAAACTCGCTATATAGTGTTTCAACGTAAAGTGCTTTTCAAACTAGTCAAGGACTTATTCAAATGAATTGAGGGTCTAGGGAGGAGTGTCACTGTCCGCGTACAGTCTGATGGGGAAAGATTTTTTGACCTAGGTGGTATACGATAAAAGTACTCGCTACGTTGTCAAATTTCGCGCTCAAAAACTAGCTATATAGTGTTTCAACATAAAGTGCTTTTCAACCTAGTCAAGGACTTATTCAAATGAATTGAGGGTCTAGGGAGGAGTGTCACTGTCCCAGTACAGTCTGATACGAAAAGATTTTTTGACCTTGATGGTATACGAAAAAAGTACTCTATACATTGTCAAATTTCGCGCTGAAAAATTCGCTATATAGTGTTTCAACGTAAAGTGCTTTTCAACCTAGTCAAGGACTTATTCAAATGAATTGAGTGTCTAGGGAGGAGTGTCACTGTCCGCGTACAGTCTGAAGGGGAAAAACTTTTTGACCCAGGTGGTATACGATAAAATTACTCGCTACGTTGTCAAATTTCGCGCTGAAAAACTCGCTATATAGTGTTTCAACGTAAAGTGCTTTTCAACATAGTCAAGGAATTGTTCAAACGAATTGAGGGTCTAGGGAGGAGTGTCACTGTCCGCGTACAGTCTGATGGGGAAAGGTTTTTTGTGCTAGGTGGTATACGATAAAAGTACTCGCTACGTTGTCAAATTTCGCGCTCAAAAACTAGCTATATAGTGTTTCAACATAAAGTGCTTTTCAACTAGTCAAGGACTTATTCAAATGAATAGAGGGTCGAGGGAGGAGTGTCACTGTCCCAGTACAGTCTCATACACAAAGATTTTTTGACCTTGGTGGTATTCGAAAAAGTACTCTATACATTGTCAAATTTCGCGCTGAAATACTCGCTATATAGTGTTTCAACGTAAAGTGCTTTTCAACCTAGTCAAGGACTTATTCAAATGCATTGAGTGTCTAGGGAGGAGTGTCACTGTCCGTGTAAAGCCTGATGGTGAAAGATTTTTTGACCTAGGTGGTATACGATAAAAGTACTCGCTACGTTGTCAAATTTCGCGCTCAAAAACTAGCTATATAGTGTTTCAACATAAAGTGCTTTTCAACCTAGTCAAGGACTTATTCAAATGAATTGAGGGTCTAGGGAGGAGTGTCACTGTCCCAGTACAGTCTGATACGAAAAGATTTTTTTACCTTGGTGGTATACGAAAAAATTAATCTATACATTGTCAAATTTCGCGCTGAAAAACTCGCTATATAGTGTTTCAACGTAAAGTGCTTTTCAAACTAGTCAAGGACTTATTCAAATGAATTGAGGGTCTAGGGAGGAGTGTCGCTGTCCGCGTACAGTCTGATGGGGAAAAATTTTTTGACCTAGGTGGTATAGGATAAAAGTACTCGCTACGTTGTCAAATTTCGCGCTCAAAAACTAGCTATATAGTGTTTCAACATAAAGTGCTTTTCAACCTAGTCAAGGACTTATTCAAATGAATTGAGGGTCTAGGGAGGAGTGTCACTGTCCCAGTACAGTCTGATACGAAAAGTTTTTTTTACCTTGGTGGTATACGAAAAAAGTACTCTATACATTGTCAAATTTCGCGCTGAAAAACTCGCTATATAGTGTTTCAACGTAAAGTGCTTTTCAAACTAGTCAAGGACTTATTCAAATGAATTGAGGGTCTAGGGAGGAGTGTCACTGTCCGCGTACAGTCTGATGGGGAAAGATTTCTTGACCTAGGTGGTATACGATAAAAGTACTCGCTACGTTGTCAAATTTCGCGCTCAAAAACTAGCTATATAGTGTTTCAACATAAAGTGCTTTTCAACCTAGTCAAGGACTTATTCAAATGAATTGAGGGTCTAGGGAGGAGTGTCACTGTCCCAGTACAGTCTGATACGAAAAGATTTTTTGACCTTGATGGTATACGAAAAAAGTACTCTATACATTGTCAAATTTCGCGCTGAAAAATTCGCTATATAGTGTTTCAACGTAAAGTGCTTTTCAACCTAGTCAAGGACTTATTCAAATGAATTGAGTGTCTAGGGAGGAGTGTCACTGTCCGCGTACAGTCTGAAGGGGAAAAACTTTTTGACCCAGGTGGTATACGATAAAATTACTCGCTACGTTGTCAAATTTCGCGCTGAAAAACTCGCTATATAGTGTTTCAACGTAAAGTGCTTTTCAACATAGTCAAGGAATTGTTCAAACGAATTGAGGGTCTAGGGAGGAGTGTCACTGTCCGCGTACAGTCTGATGGGGAAAGGTTTTTTGTGCTAGGTGGTATACGATAAAAGTACTCGCTACGTTGTCAAATTTCGCGCTCAAAAACTAGCTATATAGTGTTTCAACATAAAGTGCTTTTCAACTAGTCAAGGACTTATTCAAATGAATTGAGGGTCGAGGGAGGAGTGTCACTGTCCCAGTACAGTCTCATACACAAAGATTTTTTGACCTTGGTGGTATTCGAAAAAGTACTCTATACATTGTCAAATTTCGCGCTGAAATACTCGCTATATAGTGTTTCAACGTAAAGTGCTTTTCAACCTAGTCAAGGACTTATTCAAATGAATTGAGTGTCTAGGGAGGATTGTCACTGTCCATTTACAGTCTGATGAGAAAACATTTTTTGACCTAGGTGAAATACGATAAAAAGTACTCGCTACGTCAAATTTCGCGCTCAAAAACTCGCTATATAGTGTTTCAACATAAAGTGCTTTTCAACCTAGTCAAGGACTTATTCAAATGAAATGATGATCTAGGGAGGAGTGTCACTGTCCATGTAAAGTATGATTGGGAAAGATTTTTTGACCCTGGTGGTACGCGATAAAAGTACTCGCTACGTTGTCAAATTTTGCGCTGAAAAACTCGCTATATAGTGTTTCAACGTAAAGTGCTTTTCAACCTAGTCAAGGACTTATTCAAATGAATTGAGTCTCTAGGGAGGAGTGTCACTGTCCGCGTACAGTCTCATGGGGAAAGATTTTTTGACCTAGGTGGTATACGAGAAAAAGTACTCGCTACGTTGTCAAATTTGGCGCTGAAAAACTCGCTATATAGTGTTTCAACGTAAAGTGCTGTTCAACCTAGTCAAGGACTTATTCAAATGAATTGAGTCTCTAGGGAGGAGTGTCACTGTCCGCGTACAGTCTGAAGGGGAAAGACTTTTTGACCTAGGTGGTATACGATAAAAAGTACTCGCTACGTTGTCAAATTTCGCGCTGAAAAACTCGCTATATAGTGTTTCAACGTAAAGTGCTTTTCAACCTTGTCAAGGAGTTGTTCAAATGAATTGAGGGTATAGGGAGGAGTGTCACTGTCCGCGTATAGTCACATGGGGAAAAATTTTTTGACCTAGGTGGTATACGATAAAAAGTACTCGCTACGTTGTCAAATTTGGCGCTGAAAAACTCGCTATATAGTGTTTCAACGTAAAGTGCTTTTCAACCTAGTCAAGGACTTATTCAAATGAATTGAGTCTCTAGGGAGGAGTGTCACTCACCGCGTACAGTCTGAAGGGGAAAAACTTTTTGACCTAGGTGGTATACGATAAAAAGTACTCGCTACGTTGTCAAATTTCGCGCTGAAAAACTCGCTATATAGTGTTTCAACGTAAAGTGCTTTTCAACCTTGTCAAGGAGTTGTTCAAATGAAATGAGGGTCTAGGGAGGAGTGTCACTGTCCGCGTATAGTCACATGGGGAAAGATTTTTTGGCCAAGGTGGTATACGATAAAAAGTACTCGCTACGTTGTCAAATTTGGCGCTGAAAAATTCGCTATATAGTGTTTCAACATAAAGTGCTTTTCAACCTAGTCAAGGACTTATTCAAATGAATTGAGTCTCTAGGGAGGAGTGTCACTGTCCGCGTACAGTCTGATGGGGAAAGACTTTTTGACCTAGGTGGTATACGATAAAAAGTACTCGCTACGTTGTCAAATTTCGCGCTGAAAAACTCGCTATATAGTGTTTCAACGTAAAGTGCTTTTCAACCTTGTCAAGGAGTTGTTCAAATGAATTGAGGGTATGGGGAGGAGTGTCACTGTCCGCGTATAGTCACATGGGGAAAGATTTTTTGACCAAGGTGGTATACGATAAAAAGTAGTCGCTACGTTGTCAAATTTGGCGCTGAAAAACTCGCTATATAGTGTTTCAACGTAAAGTGCTTTTCAACCTAGTCAAGGACTTATTCAAATGAATTGAGTCTCTAGGGAGGAGTGTCACTGTCCGCGTACAGTCTGAAGGGGAAAGACTTTTTGACCTAGGTGGTATACGATAAAAAGTACTCGCTACGTTGTCAAATTTCGCGCTGAAAAACTCGCTATATAGTGTTTCAACGTAAAGTGCTTTTCAACCTTGTCAAGGAGTTGTTCAAATGAAATGAGGGTCTAGGGAGGAGTGTCACTGTCCGCGTATAGTCACATGGGGAAAGATTTTTTGGCCAAGGTGGTATACGATAAAAAGTACTCGCTACGTTGTCAAATTTGGCGCTGAAAAACTCGCTATATAGTGTTTCAACGTAAAGTGCCTTCCAACCTAGTCAAGGAATTATTCAAATGAATTGAGTCTCTAGGGAGGAGTTTCACTATCCGCGCACAGTCTGAGAGGGAAAGATTTTTGACCTAGGTGTTATACGATAAAAAGTACTCGCTAGGTTGTCAAAATTGGCGCTAAAAAACTCGCTATATAATGTTTAAACGTAAAGTGCTTTTCAACCTAGTCAAGGACTTATTCAAATGAATTGAGTCTCTAGGGAGGAGTGTCACTGTCCGCGTACAGTCTGAAGGGGAAAGACTTCTTGACCTACGTGGTATACGATAAAAAGTACTCGCTACGTTGTCAAATTTCGCGCTGAAAAACTCGCTATATAGTGTTTCAATGTAAAGTGCTTTTCAACCTTGTCAAGGAGTTGTTCAAATGAATTGAGGGTCTAGGGAGGAGTGTCACCGTTTGCGTATAGTCACATGGCGAAATATTTTTTGACCTAGGTGGTATACGATAAAAAGTACTCGCTACGTTGTCAAATTTGGCGCTGAAAAACTCGCTATATAGTGTTTCAACGTAAAGTGCTTTTCAACCTAGTCAAGGAATTATTCAAATGAATTGAGTCTCTAGGGAAGAGTTTCACTGTCCGCGCACAGTCTTAAAGGAAAGATTTTTTGAACTAGGTGGTATACGATAAAAAGTACTCGCTACATTGTCAATTTTGGCGCTGAAAAACTCGCTATATAATGTTTCAACGTAAAGTACTTTTCAACCTAGTCAAGGACTTATTCAAATGAATTGAGTCTCTAGGGAGGAGTGTCACTGTCCGCGTAAAATCTGAAGGGGAAAGACTTTTTGACCTGGTTGGTATACGATAAAAAGTACTCGCTACGTTGTCAAATTTCGCGCTGAAGAATTCGCTATATAGTGTTTCAACGTAAAGTGCTTTTCAACCTTGTCAAGGAGTTGTTCAAATGAATTGAGGGTCTAGGGAGGAGTGTCACTGTCCGCGTATAGTCACATGGGGAAAGATTTTTTGACCTATGTGGTATACGATAAAAGTACTCGATACGTTGTCAAATTTCGCGCTGAAAAATTCGCTATATAGTGTTTCAACGTAAAGTGCTTTTCAACCTTGTCAAGGAGTTGTTCAAATGCATTGAGGGTCTAGAGAGGAGTGTCACTGTCCGCGTATAGTCACATGGGGAAAGATTTTTTGACCTAGGTGGTTTACGATAAAAAAAACTCGCTACGTCAAATTTCGCTCTCAAAAACTCGCTATATAGTGTTTCAACATAGAGTGCTTTTCAACCTAGTCAAGGACTTATTCAAATGAAATGAGGATTCAGGGAGGAGTGTCACTGTCCGCGTAAAGTCTGATTGGAAAATTTTTTTTGACCTAGGTGGTATGCGATAAAATTACTCGCTACGTTGTCAAATTTTACGATGAAAAACTCGCTATATAGTGTTTCAACGTAAAGTGCTTTTCAACCTAGTGAAGGACTTATTCAAACGAATTGAGGGTCTACAGAGGAGTGTCACTGTCCGAGTAGAGTCTGATAGGAAAAGATTTTTTGACCCTGGTGGTATACGAAAAAAGTACTCTATACATTGTCAAATTTCGCGCTGATAAACTCGCTATATAGTGTTTCAACGTAAAGTGCTTTTCAACCTAGTCAAGGACTTATTCAAATGAATTGAGGTCTAGGGAGGAGTGTCACTGTCCGCGTACAGTCTGATGGGGAAAGACTTTTTGACCTAGGTGGTATGCGATAAAAGTACTCGCTACGTTGTCAAATTTCGCGCTGAAAAAATCGCTATATAGTGTTTCAACGTAAAGTGCTTTTCAACCTCGTTAAGGACTTGTTCAAACGAATTGAGGGTCTAGGGAGGAGTGTCATTGTCCGCGTACAGTCTCACGGGGAAAGATTTTTTGACCTAGGTGGTATACGATAAAAAGTACTCGCTACGTCAAATTTCTCGCTCAAAAACTCGCTATATAGTGTTTCAACATAAAGTGCTTTTCAACCTAGTCGAGGACTTAATCAAATGAATTGAGGGTCTGGGGAGGAGTGTCACTGTCCGCGTAATGTCTGATGGGGAAACATTTTTTGACCCAGGTGGTATACGATAAAAGTACTCGATACGTTGTAAAATTTCGCGGTCAAAAACTCGCTATATAGTGTTTCAACATAAAGTGCTTTTCAACCTAGTCAAGGACTTATTCAAAAGAAAAGAGGGTCTAGGGAGGAGTGTCTTTGTCCGCGTACAGTCTGATGGGGAAAGATTTTTTGACCTAGGTGGTATACGATAAAATTACTCGATACGTTGTCAAATTTCGCGCTCAAAAATTCGCTATATAGTGTTTCAACATAAAGTGCTTATCAACCTAGTCAAGGACTTATTCAAATGAACTGAGGGTCTAGGGAGGAGTGTCACTGTCTGTGTACAGTCTGATGGGGAAACATTTTTAAACCTAGGTGGTATACGATAAAATTACTCGATACGTTGTCAAATTTCGCGCTCAAAAATTCGCTATATAGTGTTTCAACATAAAGTGCTTTTCAACCTAGTCAAGGACTTATTCAAATGAACTGAGGGTCTAGGGAGGAGTGTCACTGTCCGCGTACAGTCTGATGGTAAAAGATTTTTTGACCTAGGTGGTATACGATAAAAGTACTAGCTACGTTGTCAAATTTCGCCCTCAAAAATTCGCTATATAGTGTTTCAACATAAAGTGCTTTTCAACCTAGTCAAGGACTTATTCAAATGAACTGAGGGTCTAGGGAGGAGTGTCACTGTCCGCGAGAAGTCTGATGGGGAAAGATTTTTTGACCTAGGTGGTATACGATAAAAGTACTCGCTACGTTGTCAAATTTCGCGCTCAAAAACTCGCTACATAGTGTTTCAACGTAAAGTGCTTTTCAATCTAGTCAAGGACTTATTCAAATGAATTGAGTGTCTAGGGAGGAGTGTCACTGTCCGCGTACAGTCTGATGGTAAAAGATTTTTTGACCTAGGTGGTATACGATAAAATTACTCGCTACGTTGTCAAATTTTGCGCTCAAAAACTCGCTATATATTGTTTCAACATTAAGTGCTTTTCAACCTAGTCAAGGACTTATTCAAATGAACTGAGGGTCTAGGGAGGAGTGTCACTGTCCGCGTACAGTCTGATGGTAAAAGATTTTTTGACCTAGGTGGTATACGATAAAAGTACTAGCTACGTTGTCAAATTTCGCCCTCAAAAATTCGCTATATAGTGTTTCAACATAAAGTGCTTTTCAACCTAGTCAAGGACTTATTCAAATGAACTGAGGGTCTAGGGAGGAGTGTCACTGTCCGCGTACAGTCTGATGGTAAAAGATTTTTTGACCTAGGTGGTATACGATAAAAGTACTAGCTACGTTGTCAAATTTCGCCCTCAAAAATTCGCTATATAGTGTTTCAACATAAAGTGCTTTTCAACCTAGTCAAGGACTTATTCAAATGAACTGAGGGTCTAGGGAGGAGTGTCACTGTCCGCGAGAAGTCTGATGGGGAAAGATTTTTTGACCTAGGTGGTATACGATAAAAGTACTCGCTACGTTGTCAAATTTCGCGCTCAAAAACTCGCTACATAGTGTTTCAACGTAAAGTGCTTTTCAATCTAGTCAAGGACTTATTCAAATGAATTGAGTGTCTAGGGAGGAGTGTCACTGTCCGCGTAGTTTTCTTTGACCTAGGTGGTATACGATAAAATTACTCGCTACGTTGTCAAATTTTGCGCTCAAAAACTCGCTATATATTGTTTCAACATTAAGTGCTTTTCAACCTAGTCAAGGACTTTTTCAAATGAATTGAGGGTCTAGGGAGGAGTGTCACTGTCCAAGTTCAGTCTGATAGTGAAATATTTTTTTACCTAGGTGGTATACGATAAAAGTACTCGATACGTTCTCAAATTTCGCGCTCAAAAACTCGCTATATAGTGTTTCAACATAAATTGCTTTTCAACCTAGTCAAGGACTTATTCAAATGAACTGAGGGTCTAGGGAGGAGTGTCACTCTCCGCGTACATTCTGATGGGGAAAGATTTTTTGTCCTAGGTAGTATACGATAAAAAGTAGTCGCTACGTCAAATTTCGCGGTCAAAAACTCGCTATATAGTGTTTCAACATAAAGTGATTTTCAACCTAGTCAAGGACTTGTTCAAATGAACTGAGGGTCTAGGGAGGAGTGTCACTGTCTGTGTACAGTCTGATGGGGAAACATTTTTTAACCTAGGTGGTATACGATAAAAGTACTCGATACGTTGTCAAATTTCGCTCTCAAAAATTCGCTATATAGTGTTTCAACATAAAGTGCTTTTCAACCTAGTCAAGGACTTATTCAAATGAACTGAGGGTCTAGGGAGGAGTGTCACTGTCCGCGTACAGTCTGATGGTAGAAGACTTTTTGACCTAGGTGGTATACGATAAAAGTACTAGCTACGTTGTCAAATTTCGCGCTAAAAAATTCGCTATATAGTGTTTCAACATAAAGTGCTTATCAACCTAGTCAAGGACTTATTCAAATGAACTGAGGGTCTAGGGAGGAGTGTCACTGTCTGTGTACAGTCTGATGGGGAAACATTTTTAAACCTAGGTGGTATACGATAAAATTACTCGATACGTTGTCAAATTTCGCGCTCAAAAATTCGCTATATAGTGTTTCAACATAAAGTGCTTTTCAACCTAGTCAAGGACTTATTCAAATGAACTGAGGGTCTAGGGAGGAGTGTCACTGTCCGCGTACAGTCTGATGGTAAAAGATTTTTTGACCTATGTGGTATACGATAAAAGTACTAGCTACGTTGTCAAATTTCGCCCTCAAAAATTCTTTATATAGTGTTTCAACATAAAGTGCTTTTCAACCTAGTCAAGGACTTATTCAAATGAACTGAGGGTCTAGGGACTAGTGTCACTGTCCGCGTACAGTCTGATGGGGAAAGATTTTTTGACCTAGGTGGTATACGATAAAAGTACTCGCTACGTTGTCAAATTTCGCGCTCAAAAACTCGCTACATAGTGTTTCAACGTAAAGTGCTTTTCAATCTAGTCAAGGACTTATTCAAATGAATTGAGTGTCTAGGGAGGAGTGTCACTGTCCGCGTAGTTTTTTTTGACCTAGGTGGTATACGATAAAATTACTCGCTACGTTGTCAAATTTTGCGCTCAAAGACTCGCTATATATTGTTTCAACATAGAGTGCTTTTCAACATAGTCAAGGACTTTTTCAAATGAATTGAGGGTCTAGGGAGGAGTGTCACTGTCCAAGTTCAGACTGATAGTGAAATATTTTTTTACCTAGGTGGTATACGATAAAAGTACTCGATACGTTCTCAAATTTCGCGCTCAAAAACTCGCTATATAGTGTTTCAACATAAATTGCTTTTCAACCTAGTCAAGGACTTATTCAAATGAACTGAGGGTCTAGGGAGGAGTGTCACTCTCCGCGTACATTCTGATGGGGAAAGATTTTTTGTCCTAGGTAGTATACGATAAAAAGTAGTCGCTACGTCAAATTTCGCGGTCAAAAACTCGCTATATAGTGTTTCAACATAAAGTGATTTTCAACCTAGTCAAGGACTTGTTCAAATGAACTGAGGTTCTAGGGAGGAGTTTCACTGTCTGTGTACAGTCTGATGGGGAAACATTTTTTAACCTAGGTGGTATACGATAAAAGAACTCGATACGTTGTCAAATTTTGCGCTCAAAAATTCGCTACATAGTGTTTCAACATAAAGTGCTTTTCAACCTAGTCAAGGACTTATTCAAATGAACTGAGGGTCTAGGGAGGAGTGTCACTGTCGGCGTACAGTCTGATGGTAGAAGACTTTTTGACCTAGGTGGTATACGATAAAAGTACTAGCTACGTTGTCAAATTTCGCCCTCAAAAATTCGCTATATAGTGTGTCAACATAAAGTGCTTTTCAACCTAGTCAAGGACTTATTCAAATGAATTGAGGGTCTAGGCAGGAGTGTCACTGTCCGCGTACAGTCTGATGGTAAAAGACTTTTTGACCTAGGTGTTATACGATAAAAGTACTCGCTACGTTGTCAAATTTCGCGCTCACAAACTCGCTATATAGTGTTTCAACATGAAGTGCTTTTCAACCTAATCAAGGACTTATTCAACTGAATTGAGGGTCTACAGAGGAGTGTCACTGTCCGAGTAGAGTCTGATAGGAAAAAATTTTTTGACCCTGGTGGTATACGAAAAAAGTACTTTATGCATTGTCAAAGTTCGCGCTGAAAAACTCGCTATATAGTGTTTCAACGTAAAGTGCTTTTCAACCTAGTCAAGGACTTATTCAAATGAATTGAGGTCTAGGGAGGAGTGTCACTGTCCACGTAGAGTCTCATGGGGAAAAATTTTTTGACCTAGGTGGTATACGATAAAAAGTACTCGCTACGTCAAATTTCGCGCTCAAAAACTCGCTATATAGTGTTTCAACATAAAGTGCTTTTCAACCTAGTCAAGGACTTATTCAAATGAATTGAGGGTCTAGGGAGGAGTGTCACTGTCCGCGTACAGTCTGATGGGGAAAGATTTTTCGACCTAGGTGGTATGCGATAAAAGTACTCGCTACGTTGTCAAATTTCGCGCTGAAAAACTCGCTATATAGTGTTTCAATGTAAAGTGCTTTTCAACATTGTCATGGACTTGTTCAAACGAATTGAGGGTCTAGGGAGGAGTGTCACTGTCCGCGTACAGTCTCATGGGGAAAGATTTTTTGACCTAGGTGGTATACGATAAAAAGTACTCGCTACGATGTCAAATTTCACGCTCAAAAACTCGCTATATAGTGTTTCAACATAAAGTGCTTTTCAACGTAGTCAAGGACTTATTCAAATGAATTGAGGGTCTAGGGAGGAGTGTCACTATCCCGGTCCGCGTACAGTCTGATGGGGAAGCATTTTTTGACCTAGGTGGTATACGATAAAAGTACTCGATACGTTGTCAAATTTCTCGGTCAAAAACTCGCTATATAGTGTTTCAACGTAAGTGCTTTTCAACCTAGTCAAGGACTTCTTCAAATGAAATGAGGGTCTAGGGAGGAGTGTCACTGTCCGCGTACAGTCTCATGGGGAAAGATTTTTTGACCTAGTTGGTATACGATAAAAAGTAGTCGCTACGTCAAATTTCGCGGTCAAAAACTCGCTATATAGTGTTTCAACATAAAGTGCTTTTCAACCTAGTCAAGGACTTATTCAAATGAACTGAGGGTCTAGGGAGGAGTGTCACTGTCTGTGTACAGTCTGATGGGGAAACATTTTTTAACCTAGGTGGCATACGATAAAAGTATTCGATACGTTGTGAAATTTCGCGCTCAAAAACTCGCTATATAGTGTTTCAACATAAAGTGCTTTTCAACCTAGTCAAGGACTTATTCAAATGAATTGAGGGTCTAGGGAGGAGTGTCACTGTCCGCGTACAGTCTGATGGTAAAAGATTTTTTGACCTAGGTGGTATACGATAAAAGTACTCGCTACTTTGTCAAATTTCGCGCTCAAAAACTCGCTATATTGTGTTTCAACATAAAGTGTTTTTCAACCTAGTCAAGGATTTATTCAAATGAATTGAGGGTCTAGGGAGGAGTGTCACTGTCCGAGTACAGTCTGATGGGGAAACATTTTTTGACCTAGGTGGTATACGATAAAAGTACTTGATACGTTGTCAAATTTCGCGCTCAAAAACTCGCTATATAGTGTTTCAAAATAAAGTGCTTTTCAAACTAGTCAAGGAGTTATTCAAATGAAATGAGGGTCCAGGAAAGAGTGTCACCGTCCGAGTACAGTCTGATAGGGAAATATTTTATTAATCTAGGCGGAGTACGAAAAAGTACTCGCTACGTTGTTAAATTTCGCGCTGAAAAACTCGCTATATAGTGTTTCAACGTAAAGTGCTTTTCAACCTTGTCAAGGACTTGTTCAAATGAATTAAGGGTCTAGGGAGGAGTGTCACTGTCCGCGTACACTCTGATGGTAAAAGACTTTTTGACCTAGGTGGTATACGATAAAAGTACTCGATACGTTGTCAAATATCGCGCTCAAAACCTCGCTATATAATGTTTCAACGTAAAGTGCTTTTCAACCTTGTCAAGGACTTGTTCAAATGAATTGAGGGTCTAGGGAGGAGTGTCACGGTCCAAGTACAGTCTGATGGGGAAAGATCTTTTTTACCTAGGTGGAGTACGAAAAAAGTACTCGCTACGTTGTCAAATTTCGCGCTGAAAAACTCGCTATATAGTTTTTCAACGTAAAGTGCTTTTCAACATTGTCAAGGACTTCTTCAAATGAATTGAGGGCCTAGGGAGGAGTGTCACTGTCCGCCTACAGTCTGATGGTAAAAGACTTTTTGACCTAGGTGGTATACGATAAAAGTTTTCGATACGTTGTCAAATATCGCGCTCAAAAACTCGCTATATAATGTTTCAACATAAATTGCTTTTCAACCTAGTCAAGGACTTATTCAAATGAATTGAGGGTCTAGGGAGGATTGTCACTGTCCGCGTACAGACTGATGGGGAAAAATTTTTTGACCTAGGTGGTATACGATAAAAAGTACTCGATACGTTGTCAAATTTCGCGCTCAAAAACTCGCTATATAGTGTTTCAACGTAAAGTGCTTTTCAACCTAGTCAAGGACTTATTCAAATGAATTGCGCGTCTAGGGAGGAGTGTCACTGTCCGCGTACAGTCTCATGGGGAAAAATTTTTTGACCTAGGTGGTATACGATAAAAAGTACTCGATACGTTGTCAAATTTCGCGCTCAAAAACTCGCTATATAGTGTTTCAACGTAAAGTGCTTTTCAACCTAGTCAAGGACTTATTCAAATGAATTGAGGCTCCAGGGAAGAGTGTCACTGTCCGTGTACAGTCTGATGGTAAAAGACTTTTTGACCTAGGTGGTAAACGATAAAAGTGCTCGCTACGTTGTCAAATTTCGCGCTCAAAAACTCGCTATATAGTGTTTCAACATAAAGTGCTTTTCAACTTAGTCAAGGAATTATTCAAATGAATTGAGGGTCTAGGGAGGAGTATCACTGTCCGCGTACAGTTTGATGGGGAAACATTTTTTGACTTAGGTGGTATACGATAAAAGTACTCGATACGTTGTCGATTTTCGCGCTCAAAAACTCGCTATATAGTGTTTCAACATAAAGTGCTTTTCAACCTAGTCAAGGACTTATTCAAATGAACTGAGGGTCTAGGGAAGAGTGTCACTGTTCGTGTACAGTCTGATGGGGAAAGCCTTTTTGAACAAGGTGGTATACGATAAAAGTACTCGCTACGTTGTCAAATTTCGCGCTGAAAAACTCGCTATATAATGTTTCAACGTAAAGCGCTTTTCTAACTTGTCAAGGACTTGTTTAAATGAATTAAGGGTCTAGGGAGGAGTGTCACTGTCCGCGTACAGTCTCATAGGGAAAGATTTTTTGACATAGGTGGTATACGAGAAAAGTACTCGATACGTTGTCAAATTTCGCCCTCAAAAACTCGCTATATAGTGTTTCAACGTAAAGTGCTTTTCAACCTAGTCAAGAACTTATTCAAATGAACTGAGGGTGTAGGGAGGAGTGTCACTGTCCGCGTACAGTCTGATGGGGAACCATTTTCTGACCTAGGTGGTATACGATAAAAGTACTCGATACGTTGTCAAATTTCGCGCTCAAAAACTCGCTATATAGTGTTTCAACATAAAGTGCTTTTCAACCTAGTCGAGGACTTATTCAAATGAATTGAGGGTCTAAGGAAGAGTGTCACTGTCCGTGTACAGTCTGATGGTAAAAGACATTTTGACCTAGGTGGTAAACGATAAAAATGCTCGCTACGTTGTCAAATTTTGCGCTCAAAAACTCGCTATATAGTGTTTCAACATAAAGTGCTTTTCAACCTAGTCAAGGACTTATTCAAATGAATTGAGGGTCTAGGGAGGAGTGTCACTCTCCGTGTACAGTCTGATGGGGAAACATTTTTTGACCTAGGTGGTATACGATAAAAGTACTCGATACGTTGTCAAATTTCGCGCTCAAAAACTTGCTATATAGTGTTTCAACGTAAAGTGCTTTTCAACCTAGTCAAGGACTTATTCAAAAGAATTGAGGGTCTAGGGAGGAGTGTCATTGTCCGCGTACAGTCTCATGGATAAAGATTTTTTGACCTAGGTGGTGTACGATAAAAAGTAGTTGCTACGTCGAATTTCGCGCTCAAAAACGCGCTATATAGTGTTTCAACATAAAGTGCTTTTCAACCTAGTCAAGGACTTATTCAAATGAACTGAGGGTCTAGGGAAGAGTGTCACTGTTCGTGTACAGTCTGATGGGGAAAGCCTTTTTGAACAAGGTGGTATACGATAAAAGTACTCGCTACGTTGTCAAATTTCGCGCTGAAAAACTCGCTATATAATGTTTCAACGTAAAGCGCTTTTCTAACTTGTCAAGGACTTGTTTAAATGAATTAAGGGTCTAGGGAGGAGTGTCACTGTCCGCGTACAGTCTCATAGGGAAAGATTTTTTGACATAGGTGGTATACGAGAAAAGTACTCGATACGTTGTCAAATTTCGCCCTCAAAAACTCGCTATATAGTGTTTCAACGTAAAGTGCTTTTCAACCTAGTCAAGGACTTATTCAAAAGAATTGAGGGTCTAGGGAGGAGTGTCATTGTCCGCGTACAGTCTCATGGATAAAGATTTTTTGACCTAGGTGGTGTACGATAAAAAGTAGTTGCTACGTCGAATTTCGCGCTCAAAAACGCGCTATATAGTGTTTCAACATAAAGTGCTTTTCAACCTAGTCAAGGACTTATTCAAATGAACTGAGGGTCTAGGGAAGAGTGTCACTGTTCGTGTACAGTCTGATGGGGAAAGCCTTTTTGAACAAGGTGGTATACGATAAAAGTACTCGCTACGTTGTCAAATTTCGCGCTGAAAAACTCGCTATATAATGTTTCAACGTAAAGCGCTTTTCTAACTTGTCAAGGACTTGTTTAAATGAATTAAGGGTCTAGGGAGGAGTGTCACTGTCCGCGTACAGTCTCATAGGGAAAGATTTTTTGACATAGGTGGTATACGAGAAAAGTACTCGATACGTTGTCAAATTTCGCCCTCAAAAACTCGCTATATAGTGTTTCAACGTAAAGTGCTTTTCAACCTAGTCAAGAACTTATTCAAATGAACTGAGGGTGTAGGGAGGAGTGTCACTGTCCGCGTACAGTCTGATGGGGAACCATTTTCTGACCTAGGTGGTATACGATAAAAGTACTCGATACGTTGTCAAATTTCGCGCTCAAAAACTCGCTATATAGTGTTTCAACATAAAGTGCTTTTCAACCTAGTCGAGGACTTATTCAAATGAATTGAGGGTCTAAGGAAGAGTGTCACTGTCCGTGTACAGTCTGATGGTAAAAGACATTTTGACCTAGGTGGTAAACGATAAAAATGCTCGCTACGTTGTCAAATTTTGCGCTCAAAAACTCGCTATATAGTGTTTCAACATAAAGTGCTTTTCAACCTAGTCAAGGACTTATTCAAATGAATTGAGGGTCTAGGGAGGAGTGTCACTCTCCGTGTACAGTCTGATGGGGAAACATTTTTTGACCTAGGTGGTATACGATAAAAGTACTCGATACGTTGTCAAATTTCGCGCTCAAAAACTTGCTATATAGTGTTTCAACGTAAAGTGCTTTTCAACCTAGTCAAGGACTTATTCAAAAGAATTGAGGGTCTAGGGAGGAGTGTCATTGTCCGCGTACAGTCTCATGGATAAAGATTTTTTGACCTAGGTGGTGTACGATAAAAAGTAGTTGCTACGTCGAATTTTGCGCTCAAAAACGCGCTATATAGTGTTTCAACATAAAGTGCTTTTCAACCTAGTCAAGGACTTATTCAAATGAACTGAGGGTCTAGGGAGGAGTGTCACTGTCCGCGTACAGTCTGATGGGGAACCATTTTCTGACCTAGGTGGTATACGATAAAAGTACTCGATACGCTGTCAAATTTCGCGCTCAAAAACTCGCTATATAGTGTTTCAACATAAAGTGCTTTTCAACCTAGTCACGGACTTATTCAAATGAATTGAGGGTCTAGGGAAGAGTGTCACTGTCCGTGTACAGTCTGATGGTGAAAGACTTTTTGACCTAGGTGGTAAACGATAAAAATGCTCGCTACGTTGTCAAATTTTGCGCTCAAAAACTCGCTTTATAGTGTTTCAACATAAAGTGCTTTTCAACCTAGTCAAGGACTTATTCAAATGAATTGAGGGTCTAGGGAGGAGTGTCACTGTCCGCGTACAGTCTGATGGAGAAACATTTTTTGACCTAGGTGGTATACGATAAAAGTACTCGATACGTTGTCAAATTTCGCGCTCAAAAACTCGCTATATAGTGTTTCAACATAAAGTGCTTTTCAACCTAGTCAAGGACTTATTCCAATGAATTGAGGGCCTAGGGAAGAGCGTCACTGTCCACGTATAGTCTGGTGGTAAAAGATTTTTTGACCTAGGTGGTATACGATAAAAGTACTCGCTACGTTGTCAAATTTCGCGCTGAAAAACTCGCTATATAGTGTTTCAACGTAAAGTGCTTTTCAACCTAGTCAAGGACTTATTCAAATGAATTGATGGTGTAGGGAGAATTGTCACTGTCCGCGTACAGTCTGATGGTAAAAGACTTTTTGACCTAGGTGGTATACAATAAAAGTGCTCGCTACGTTGTCAAATTTCGCGCTGAAAAACTCGCTATATAGTGTTTCAACGCAAAGTGCTTTTCAACCTAGTCAAGGACTTATTCAAATGAATTGAGGGTCTAGGGAGGAGTGTCACTGTCCGAGTCCAGTCTGATAGGAAAAGATTTTTTGACCCTGGTGGTATAAGAAAAAAGTAATCTATACATTGTCAAATTTCGCGCTCAAAAACTCGCTATATAGTGTTTCAACATAAAGTGCTTTTCAACCTAGTCAAGGACTTATTCAATTGAATTGAGGGTCTAGGGAGGAGTGTCACTGTCCGAGTACAGTCTGATAGGAAAAGATTTTTTGACCCTGGTGGTATAAGAAAAAAGTACTCTATACATTGTCAAATTTCGCGTTGAAAAACTCGCTATATAGTGTTTCAACGTAAAGTGCTTTTCAGCCTAGTCAAGGACTTTTTCAAATGAATTGAGGGTCTAGGGAGGAGTGTCACTGTCCGAGTACAGTCTGATAGGAAAAGATTTTTTGACCCTGGTGGTATAAGAAAAAAGTACTCTATACATTGCCAAATTTCGCGTTGAAAAACTCGCTATATAGTGTTTCAACGTAAAGTGCTTTTCAGCCTAGTCAAGGACTTATTCAAATGAATTGAGGGTCTAGGGAGGAGTGTCACTGTCCGCGTACAGCCTGGTGGTAAAAGATTTTTTGACCTAGGTGATATACGATAAAAGTACTCGCTACGTTGTCAAATTTCGCGCTCAAAAACTCGCTATATAGTGTTTCAACATAAAGTGCTTTTCAACCTAGTCAAGGACTTATTCAATTGAATTGAGGGTCTAGGGAGGAGTGTCACTGTCCGAGTACAGTCTGATAGGAAAAGATTTTTTGACCCTGGTGGTATAAGAAAAAAGTGCTCTATACATTGTCAAATTTCGCGTTGAAAAACTCGCTATATAGTGTTTCAACGTAAAGTGCTTTTCAGCCTAGTCAAGGACTTTTTCAAATGAATTGAGGGTCTAGGGAGGAGTGTCACTGTCCGAGTACAGTCTGATAGGAAAAAATTTTTTGACCCTGGTGGTATAAGAAAAAAGTACTCTATACATTGTCAAATTTCGCGCTGAAAAACTCGCTATATAGTGTTTCAACGTAAAGTGCTTTTCAACCTAGTCAAGGACTTATTCAAATGAATTGATGGTGTAGGGAGAATTGTCACTGTCCGCGTACAGTCTGATGGTAAAAGACTTTTTGACCTAGGTGGTATACAATAAAAGTACTCGCTACGTTGTCAAATTTCGCGCTGAAAAACTCGCTATATAGTGTTTCAACGTAAAGTGCTTTTCAGCCTAGTCAAGGACTTTTTCAAATGAATTGAGGGTCTAGGGAGGAGTGTCACTGTCCGAGTACAGTCTGATAGGAAAAGATTTTTTGACCCTGGTGGTATAAGAAAAAAGTAATCTATACATTGTCAAATTTCGCGCTGAAAAACTCGCTATATAGTGTTTCAACGTAAAGTGCTTTTCAACCTAGTCAAGGACTTATTCAAATGAATTGATGGTGTAGGGAGAATTGTCACTGTCCGCGTACAGTCTGATGGTAAAAGACTTTTTGACCTAGGTGGTATACAATAAAAGTACTCGCTACGTTGTCAAATTTCGCGTTGAAAAACTCGCTATATAGTGTTTCAACGTAAAGTGCTTTTCAGCCTAGTCAAGGACTTTTTCAAATGAATTGAGGGTCTAGGGAGGAGTGTCACTGTCCGAGTACAGTCTGATAGGAAAAGATTTTTTGACCCTGGTGGTATAAGAAAAAAGTAATCTATACATTGTCAAATTTCGCGCTCAAAATTTCGCTATATAGTGTTTCAACATAAAGTGCTTTTCAACCTAGTCAAGGACTTATTCAATTGAATTGCGGGTCTAGGGAGGAGTGTCACTGTCCGAGTACAGTCTGATAGGAAAAGATTTTTTGACCCTGGTGGTAAAAGAAAAAAGTACTCTATACATTGTCAAATTTCGCGTTGAAAAACTCGCTATATAGTGTTTCAACGTAAAGTGCTTTTCAGCCTAGTCAAGGACTTTTTCAAATGAATTGAGGGTCTAGGGAGGAGTGTCACTGTCCGAGTACAGTCTGATAGGAAAAGATTTTTTGACCCTGGTGGTATAAGAAAAAAGTACTCTATACATTGTCAAATTTCGCGTTGAAAAACTCGCTATATAGTGTTTCAACGTAAAGTGCTTTTCAGCCTAGTCAAGGACTTATTCAAATGAATTGAGGGTCTAGGGAGGAGTGTCACTGTCCGCGTACAGCCTGGTGGTAAAAGATTTTTTGACCTAGGTGATATACGATAAAAGTACTCGCTACGTTGTCAAATTTCGCGCTGAAAAACTCGCTATATTGTGTTTCAACGTAAAGTGCTTTTCAACCTAGTCAAGGACTTATTCAAATGAATTGAGGGTCTAGGGAGAATTGTCACTGTCCGAGTACAGTCTGATAGGAAGAGATTTTTTGACCCTGGTGGTATAAGAAAAAAGTACTCTATACATTGTCAAATTTCGCGTTGAAAAACTCGCTATATAGTTCTTCAACATAAAGTGCTTTTCAACCTAGTCAAGGACTTATTCAAATGAATTGAGGGCCTAGAGAAGAGCGTCACTGTCCACGTATAGTCTGGTGGTAAAAGATTTTTTGACCTAGGTGGTATACGAAAAAAGTACTCGCTACGTTGTCAAATTTCGCGCTGAAAAACTCGCTATATTGTGTTTCAACGTAAAGTGCTTTTCAACCTAGTCAAGGACTTATTCAAATGAATTGAGGGTCTAGGGAGGAGTGTCACTGTCCGAGTACAGTCTGATAGGAAAAGATTTTTTGACCCTGGTGGTATAAGAAAAAAGTACTCTATACATTGTCAAATTTCGCGTTGAAAAACTCGCTATATAGTGTTTCAACGTAAAGTGCTTTTCAGCCTAGTCAAGGACTTATTCAAATGAATTGAGGGTCTAGGGAGGAGTGTCACTGTCCGCGTACAGCCTGGTGGTAAAAGATTTTTTGACCTAGGTGATATACGATAAAAGTACTCGCTACGTTGTCAAATTTCGCGCTGAAAAACTCGCTATATTGTGTTTCAACGTAAAGTGCTTTTCAACCTAGTCAAGGACTTATTCAAATGAATTGAGGGTCTAGGGAGAATTGTCACTGTCCGAGTACAGTCTGATAGGAAAAGATTTTTTGACCCTGGTGGTATAAGAAAAAAGTACTCTATACATTGTCAAATTTCGCGTTGAAAAACTCGCTATATAGTGTTTCAACATAAAGTGCTTTTCAACCTAGTCAAGGACTTATTCAAATGAATTGAGGGCCTAGAGAAGAGCGTCACTGTCCACGTATAGTCTGGTGGTAAAAGATTTTTTGACCTAGGTGGTATACGAAAAAAGTACTCGCTACGTTGTCAAATTTCGCGCTGAAAAACTCGCTATATAGTGTTTCAACGTAAAGTGCTTTTCAACCTAGTCAAGGACTTATTCAAATGAATTGATGGTGTAGGGAGAATTGTCACTGTCCGCGTACAGTCTGATGGTAAAAGACTTTTTGACCTAGGTGGTATACAATAAAAGTACTCGCTACGTTGTCAAATTTCGCGCTGAAAAACTCGCTATATAGTGTTTCAACGTAAAGTGCTTTTCAAACTAGTCAAGGACTTATTCAAATGAATTGAGGGTCTAGGGAGGTGTGTCACTGTCCGAGTACAGTCTGATAGGAAAAGATTTTTTGACCCTGGTGGTATAAGAAAAAAGTAATCTATACATTGTCAAATTTCGCGCTCAAAAACTCGCTATATAGTGTTTCAACATAAAGTGCTTTTCAACCTAGTCAAGGACTTATTCAATTGAATTGAGGGTCTAGGGAGGAGTGTCACTGTCCGAGTACAGTCTGATAGGAAAAGATTTTTTGACCCTGGTGGTATAAGAAAAAAGTACTCTATACATTGTCAAATTTCGCGTTGAAAAACTCGCTATATAGTGTTTCAACTTAAAGTGCTTTTCAGCCTAGTCAAGGACTTTTTCAAATGAATTGAGGGTCTAGGGAGGAGCGTCACTGTCCGAGTACAGTCTGATAGGAAAAGATTTTTTGACCCTGGTGGTATAAGAAAAAAGTACTCTATACATTGTCAAATTTCGCGTTGAAAAACTCGCTATATAGTGTTTCAACGTAAAGTGCTTTTCAGCCTAGTCAAGGACTTTTTCAAATGAATTGAGGGTCTAGGGAGGAGTGTCACTGTCCGAGTACAGTCTGATAGGAAAAGATTTTTTGACCCTGGTGGTATAAGAAAAAAAGTACTCTATACATTGTCAAATTTCGCGTTGAAAAACTCGCTATATAGTGTTTCAACTTAAAGTGCTTTTCAGCCTAGTCAAGGACTTTTTGAAATGAATTGAGGGTCTAGGGAGGAGTGTCACTGTCCGAGTACAGTCTGATAGGAAAAGATTTTTTGACCCTGGTGGTATAAGAAAAAAGTACTCTGTACATTGTCAAATTTCGCGTTGAAAAACTCGCTATATAGTGTTTCAACGTAAAGTGCTTTTCAACCTAGTCAAGGACTTATTCAAATGAATTGAGGGTCTAGGGAGGTGTGTCACTGTCCGAGTACAGTCTGATAGGAAAAGATTTTTTGACCCTGGTGGTATAAGAAAAAAGTAATCTATACATTGTCAAATTTCGCGCTCAAAAACTCGCTATATAGTGTTTCAACATAAAGTGCTTTTCAACCTAGTCAAGGACTTATTCAATTGAATTGAGGGTCTAGGGAGGAGTGTCACTGTCCGAGTACAGTCTGATAGGAAAAGATTTTTTGACCCTGGTGGTATAAGAAAAAAGTACTCTATACATTGTCAAATTTCGCGTTGAAAAACTCGCTATATAGTGTTTCAACTTAAAGTGCTTTTCAGCCTAGTCAAGGACTTTTTCAAATGAATTGAGGGTCTAGGGAGGAGCGTCACTGTCCGAGTACAGTCTGATAGGAAAAGATTTTTTGACCCTGGTGGTATAAGAAAAAAGTACTCTATACATTGTCAAATTTCGCGTTGAAAAACTCGCTATATAGTGTTTCAACGTAAAGTGCTTTTCAGCCTAGTCAAGGACTTTTTCAAATGAATTGAGGGTCTAGGGAGGAGTGTCACTGTCCGAGTACAGTCTGATAGGAAAAGATTTTTTGACCCTGGTGGTATAAGAAAAAAAGTACTCTATACATTGTCAAATTTCGCGTTGAAAAACTCGCTATATAGTGTTTCAACTTAAAGTGCTTTTCAGCCTAGTCAAGGACTTTTTGAAATGAATTGAGGGTCTAGGGAGGAGTGTCACTGTCCGAGTACAGTCTGATAGGAAAAGATTTTTTGACCCTGGTGGTATAAGAAAAAAGTACTCTGTACATTGTCAAATTTCGCGTTGAAAAACTCGCTATATAGTGTTTCAACGTAAAGTGCTTTTCAACCTAGTCAAGGACTTATTCAAATGAATTGAGGGTCTAGGGAGGTGTGTCACTGTCCGAGTACAGTCTGATAGGAAAAGATTTTTTGACCCTGGTGGTATAAGAAAAAAGTACTCTATACATTGTCAAATTTCGCGTTGAAAAACTCGCTATATAGTGTTTCAACTTAAAGTGCTTTTCAGCCTAGTCAAGGACTTTTTCAAATGAATTGAGGGTCTAGGGAGGAGTGTCACTGTCCGAGTACAGTCTGATAGGAAAAGATTTTTTGACCCTGGTGGTATAAGAAAAAAGTACTCTATACATTGTCAAATTTCGCGTTGAAAAACTCGCTATATAGTGTTTCAACGTAAAGTGCTTTTCAGCATAGTCAAGGACTTATTCAATTGAATTGAGGGTCTAGGGAGGAGTGTCACTGTCCGAGTACAGTCTGATAGGAAAAGATTTTTTGACCCTGGTGGTATAAGAAAAAAGTACTCTATACATTGTCAAATTTCGCGTTGAAAAACTCGCTATATAGTGTTTCAACTTAAAGTGCTTTTCAGCCTAGTCAAGGACTTTTTCAAATGAATTGAGGGTCTAGGGAGGAGTGTCACTGTCCGAGTACAGTCTGATAGGAAAAGATTTTTTGACCCTGGTGGTATAAGAAAAAAGTACTCTATACATTGTCAAATTTCGCGTTGAAAAACTCGCTATATAGTGTTTCAACGTAAAGTGCTTTTCAGCCTAGTCAAAGACTTTTTCAAATGAATTGAGGGTCTAGGGAGGAGTGTCACTGTCCGAGTACAGTCTGATAGGAAAAGATTTTTTGACCCTGGTGGTATAAGAAAAAAGTACTCTATACATTGTCAAATTTCGCGCTCAAAAACTCGCTATATAGTGTTTCAACGTAAAGTGCTTTTCAACCTAGTCAAGAACTTATTCAAATGAACTGAGGGTGTAGGGAGGAGTGTCACTGTCCGCGTACAGTCTGATGGGGAACCATTTTCTGACCTAGGTGGTATACGATAAAAGTACTCGATACGTTGTCAAATTTCGCGCTCAAAAACTCGCTATATAGTGTTTCAACATAAAGTGCTTTTCAACCTAGTCGAGGACTTATTCAAATGAATTGAGGGTCTAGGGAAGAGTGTCACTGTCCGTGTACAGTCTGATGGTAAAAGACATTTTGACCTAGGTGGTAAACGATAAAAATGCTCGCTACGTTGTCAAATTTTGCGCTCAAAAACTCGCTATATAGTGTTTCAACATAAAGTGCTTTTCAACCTAGCCAAGGACTTATTCAAATGAATTGAGGGTCTAGGGAGGAGTGTCACTCTCCGTGTACAGTCTGATGGAGAAACATTTTTTGACCTAGGTGGTATACGATAAAAGTACTCGATACGTTGTCAAATTTCGCGCTCAAAAACTTGCTATATAGTGTTTCAACGTAAAGTGCTTTTCAACCTAGTCAAGGACTTATTCAAAAGAATTGAGGGTCTAGGGAGGAGTGTCATTGTCCGCGTACAGTCTCATGGATAAAGATTTTTTGACCTAGGTGGTGTACGATAAAAAGTAGTTGCTACGTCGAATTTCGCGCTCAAAAACGCGCTATATAGTGTTTCAAAATAAAGTGCTTTTCAACCTAGTCAAGGACTTATTCAAATGAACTGAGGGTCTAGGGAGGAGTGTCACTGTCCGCGTACAGTCTGATGGGGAACCATTTTCTGACCTAGGTGGTATACGATAAAAGTACTCGATACTCTGTCAAATTTCGCGCTCAAAAACTCGCTATATAGTGTTTCAACATAAAGTGCTTTTCAACCTAGTCACGGACTTATTCAAATGAATTGAGGGTCTAGGGAAGAGTGTCACTGTCTGTGTACAGTCTGATGGTGAAAGACTTTTTGACCTAGGTGGTAAACGATAAAAATGCTCGCTACGTTGTCAAATTTTGCGCTCAAAAACTCGCTTTATAGTGTTTCAACATAAAGTGCTTTTCAACCTAGTCAAGGACTTATTCAAATGAATTGAGGGTCTAGGGAGGAGTGTCACTGTCCGCGTACAGTCTGATGGAGAAACATTTTTTGACCTAGGTGGTATACGATAAAAGTACTCGATACGTTGTCAAATTTCGCGCTCAAAAACTCGCTATATAGTGTTTCAACATAAAGTGCTTTTCAACCTAGTCAAGGACTTATTCAAATGAATTGAGGGCCTAGGGAAGAGCGTCACTGTCCACGTATAGTCTGGTGGTAAAAGATTTTTTGACCTAGGTGGTATACGATAAAAGTACTCGCTACGTTGTCAAATTTCGCGCTGAAAAACTCGCTATATAGTGTTTCAACGTAAAGTGCTTTTCAACCTAGTCAAGGACTTATTCAAATGAATTGATGGTGTAGGGAGAATTGTCACTGTCCGCGTACAGTCTGATGGTAAAAGACTTTTTGACCTAGGTGGTATACAATAAAAGTGCTCGCTACGTTTTCAAATTTCGCGCTGAAAAACTCGCTATATAGTGTTTCAACGTAAAGTGCTTTTCAACCTAGTCAAGGACTTATTCAAATGAACTGAGGGTCTAGGGAGGTGTGTCACTGTCCGAGTACAGTCTGATAGGAAAAGATTTTTTGACCCTGGTGGTATAAGAAAAAAGTAATCTATACATTGTCAAATTTCGCGCTCAAAAACTCGCTATATAGTGTTTCAACATAAAGTGCTTTTCAACCTAGTCAAGGACTTATTCAATTGAATTGAGGGTCTAGGGTGGAGTGTCACTGTCCGAGTACAGTCTGATAGGAAAAGATTTTTTGACCCTGGTGGTATAAGAAAAAAGTACTCTATACATTGTCAAATTTCGCGTTGAAAAACTCGCTATATAGTGTTTCAACGTAAAGTGCTTTTCAGCCTAGTCAAGGACTTTTTCAAATGAATTGAGGGTCTAGGGAGGAGTGTCACTGTCCGACTACAGTCTGATAGGAAAAGATTTTTTGACCCTGGTGGTATAAGAAAAAAGTACTCTATACATTGCCAAATTTCGCGTTGAAAAACTCGCTATATAGTGTTTCAACGTAAAGTGCTTTTCAGCCTAGTCAAGGACTTATTCAAATGAATTGAGGGTCTAGGGAGGAGTGTCACTGTCCGAGTACAGTCTGATAGGAAAAGATTTTTTGACCCTGGTGGTATAAGAAAAAAGTACTCTATACATTGCCAAATTTCGCGTTGAAAAACTCGCTATATAGTGTTTCAACGTAAAGTGCTTTTCAGCCTAGTCAAGGACTTTTTCAAATGAATTGAGGGTCTAGGGAGGAGTGTCACTGTCCGAGTACAGTCTGATAGGAAAAGATTTTTTGACCCTGGTGGTATAAGAAAAAAGTACTCTATACATTGTCAAATTTCGCGTTGAAAAACTCGCTATATAGTGTTTCAACGTAAAGTGCTTTTCAGCCTAGTCAAGGACTTATTCAAATGAATTGAGGGTCTAGGGAAGAGTGTCACTGTCCGCGTAAAGCCTGGTGGTAAAAGATTTTTTGACCTAGGTGATATACGATAAAAGTACTCGCTACGTTGTCAAATTTCGCGCTGAAAAACTCGCTATATTGTGTTTCAACGTAAAGTGCTTTTCAACCTAGTCAAGGACTTATTCAATTGAATTGAGGGTCTAGGGTGGAGTGTCACTGTCCGAGTACAGTCTGATAGGAAAAGATTTTTTGACCCTGGTGGTATAAGAAAAAAGTACTCTATACATTGTCAAATTTCGCGTTGAAAAACTCGCTATATAGTGTTTCAACGTAAAGTGCTTTTCAGCCTAGTCAAGGACTTTTTCAAATGAATTGAGGGTCTAGGGAGGAGTGTCACTGTCCGACTACAGTCTGATAGGAAAAGATTTTTTGACCCTGGTGGTATAAGAAAAAAGTACTCTATACATTGCCAAATTTCGCGTTGAAAAACTCGCTATATAGTGTTTCAACGTAAAGTGCTTTTCAGCCTAGTCAAGGACTTATTCAAATGAATTGAGGGTCTAGGGAGGAGTGTCACTGTCCGAGTACAGTCTGATAGGAAAAGATTTTTTGACCCTGGTGGTATAAGAAAAAAGTACTCTATACATTGCCAAATTTCGCGTTGAAAAACTCGCTATATAGTGTTTCAACGTAAAGTGCTTTTCAGCCTAGTCAAGGACTTTTTCAAATGAATTGAGGGTCTAGGGAGGAGTGTCACTGTCCGAGTACAGTCTGATAGGAAAAAATTTTTTGACCCTGGTGGTATAAGAAAAAAGTACTCTATACATTGTCAAATTTCGCGCTGAAAAACTCGCTATATAGTGTTTCAACGTAAAGTGCTTTTCAACCTAGTCAAGGACTTATTCAAATGAATTGATGGTGTAGGGAGAATTGTCACTGTCCGCGTACAGTCTGATGGTAAAAGACTTTTTGACCTAGGTGGTATACAATAAAAGTACTCGCTACGTTGTCAAATTTCGCGTTGAAAAACTCGCTATATAGTGTTTCAACGTAAAGTGCTTTTCAGCCTAGTCAAGGACTTTTTCAAATGAATTCAGGGTCTAGGGAGGAGTGTCACTGTCCGAGTACAGTCTGATAGGAAAAGATTTTTTGACCCTGGTGGTATAAGAAAAAAGTAATCTATACATTGTCAAATTTCGCGCTCAAAATTTCGCTATATAGTGTTTCAACATAAAGTGCTTTTCAACCTAGTCAAGGACTTATTCAATTGAATTGAGGGTCTAGGGAGGAGTGTCACTGTCCGAGTACAGTCTGATAGGAAAAGATTTTTTGACCCTGGTGGTATAAGAAAAAAGTACTCTATACATTGTCAAATTTCGCGTTGAAAAACTCGCTATATAGTGTTTCAACGTAAAGTGCTTTTCAGCCTAGTCAAGGACTTTTTCAAATGAATTGAGGGTCTAGGGAGGAGTGTCACTGTCCGAGTACAGTCTGATAGGAAAAGATTTTTTGACCCTGGTGGTATAAGAAAAAAGTACTCTATACATTGTCAAATTTCGCGTTGAAAAACTCGCTATATAGTGTTTCAACGTAAAGTGCTTTTCAGCCTAGTCAAGGACTTATTCAAATGAATTGAGGGTCTAGGGAGGAGTGTCACTGTCCGCGTACAGCCTGGTGGTAAAAGACTTTTTGACCTAGGTGGTATACAATAAAAGTACTCGCTACGTTGTCAAATTTCGCGCTGAAAAACTCGCTATATAGTGTTTCAACGTAAAGTGCTTTTCAACCTAGTCAAGGACTTATTCAAATGAATTGAGGGTCTAGGGAGGTGTGTCACTGTCCGAGTACAGTCTGATAGGAAAAGATTTTTTGACCCTGGTGGTATAAGAAAAAAGTAATCTATACATTGTCAAATTTCGCGCTCAAAAACTCGCTATATAGTGTTTCAACATAAAGTGCTTTTCAACCTAGTCAAGGACTTATTCAATTGAATTGAGGGTCTAGGGAGGAGTGTCACTGTCCGAGTACAGTCTGATAGGAAAAGATTTTTTGACCCTGGTGGTATAAGAAAAAAGTACTCTATACATTGTCAAATTTCGCGTTGAAAAACTCGCTATATAGTGTTTCAACTTAAAGTGCTTTTCAGCCTAGTCAAGGACTTTTTCAAATGAATTGAGGGTCTAGGGAGGAGTGTCACTGTCCGAGTACAGTCTGATAGGAAAAGATTTTTTGACCCTGGTGGTATAAGAAAAAAGTACTCTATACATTGTCAAATTTCGCGTTGAAAAACTCGCTATATAGTGTTTCAACGTAAAGTGCTTTTCAGCCTAGTCAAGGACATATTCAAATGAATTGAGGGTCTAGGGAGGAGTGTCACTGTCCGCGTACAGCCTGGTGGTAAAAGATTTTTTGACCTAGGTGATATACGATAAAAGTACTCGCTACGTTGTCAAATTTCGCGCTCAAAAACTCGCTATATAGTGTTTCAACATAAAGTGCTTTTCAACCTAGTCAAGGACTTATTCAATTGAATTGAGGGTCTAGGGAGGAGTGTCACTGTCCGAGTACAGTCTGATAGGAAAAGATTTTTTGACCCTGGTGGTATAAGCAAAAAGTACTCTATACATTGTCAAATTTCGCGCTGAAAAACTCGCTATATAGTGTTTCAACGTAAAGTGCTTTTCAACCTAGTCAAGGACTTATTCAAATGAATTGATGGTGTAGGGAGAATTGTCACTGTCCGCGTACAGTCTGATGGTAAAAGACTTTTTGACCTAGGTGGTATACAATAAAAGTACTCGCTACGTTGTCAAATTTCGCGCTGAAAAACTCGCTATATAGTGTTTCAACGTAAAGTGCTTTTCAGCCTAGTCAAGGAATTTTTCAAATGAATTGAGGGTCTAGGGAGGAGTGTCACTGTCCGAGTACAGTCTGATAGGAAAAGATTTTTTGACCCTGGTGGTATAAGAAAAAAGTAATCTATACATTGTCAAGTTTCGCGCTGAAAAACTCGCTATATAGTGTTTCAACGTAAAGTGCTTTTCAACCTAGTCAAGGACTTATTCAAATAAATTGATGGTGTAGGGAGAATTGTCACTGTCCGCGTACAGTCTGATGGTAAAAGACTTTTTGACCTAGGTGGTATACAATAAAAGTACTCGCTACGTTGTCAAATTTCGCGTTGAAAAACTCGCTATATAGTGTTTCAACGTAAAGTGCTTTTCAGCCTAGTCAAGGACTTTTTCAAAGGAATTGAGGGTCTAGGGAGGAGTGTCACTGTCCGAGTACAGTCTGATAGGAAAAGATTTTTTGACCCTGGTGGTATAAGAAAAAAGTAATCTATACATTGTCAAATTTCGCGCTCAAAAACTCGCTATATAGTGTTTCAACATAAAGTGCTTTTCAACCTAGTCAAGGACTTATTCAATTGAATTGAGGGTCTAGGGAAGAGTGTCACTGTCCGAGTACAGTCTGATAGGAAAAGATTTTTTGACCCTGGTGGTATAAGAAAAAAGTACTCTATACATTGTCAAATTTCGCGTTGAAAAACTCGCTATATAGTGTTTCAACGTAAAGTGCTTTTCAGCCTAGTCAAGGACTTTTTCAAATGAATTGAGGGTCTAGGGAGGAGTGTCACTGTCCGAGTACAGTCTGATAGGAAAAGATTTTTTGACCCTGGTGGTATAAGAAAAAAGTACTCTATACATTGTCAAATTTCGCGTTGAAAAACTCGCTATATAGTGTTTCAACGTAAAGTGCTTTTCAGCCTAGTCAAGGACTTATTCAAATGAATTGAGGGTCTAGGGAAGAGTGTCACTGTCCGCGTAAAGCTGGTGGTAAAAGATTTTTTGACCTAGGTGATATACGATAAAAGTACTCGCTACGTTGTCAAATTTCGCGCTGAAAAACTCGCTATATTGTGTTTCAACGTAAAGTGCTTTTCAACCTAGTCAAGGACTTATTCAAATGAATTGAGGGTCTAGGGAGAATTGTCACTGTCCGAGTACAGTCTGATAGGAAAAGATTTTTTGACCCTGGTGGTATAAGAAAAAAGTACTCTATACATTGTCAAATTTCGCGTTGAAAAATTCGCTATATAGTGTTTCAACATATAGTGCTTTTCAACCTAGTCAAGGACTTATTCAAATGAATTGAGGGCCTAGGGAAGAGCGTCACTGTCCACGTATAGTCTGGTGGTAAAAGATTTTTTGACCTAGGTGGTATATGATAAAAGTACTCGCTACGTTGTCAAATTTCGCGCAGAAAAACTCGCTATATAGTGTTTCAACGTAAAGTGCTTTTCAGCCTAGTCAAGGACTTTTTCAAATGAATTGAGGGTCTAGGGAGGAGTGTCACTGTCCGAGTCGAGTACAGTCTGATAGGAAAAGATTTTTTGACCCTGGTGGTATAAGAAAAAAGTACTCTATACATTGTCAAATTTCGCGTTGAAAAACTCGCTATATAGTGTTTCAACGTAAAGTGCTTTTCAGCCTAGTCAAGGACTTATTCAAATGAATTGAGGGTCTAGGGAGGAGTGTCACTGTCCGCGTACAGCCTGGTGGTAAAAGATTTTTTGACCTAGGTGATATACGATAAAAGTACTCGCTACGTTGTCAAATTTCGCGCTCAAAAACTCGCTATATAGTGTTTCAACATAAAGTGCTTTTCAACCTAGTCAAGGACTTATTCAAATGAATTGAGGGTCTAGGGAGGAGTGTCACTGTCCGCGTACAGCCTGGTGGTAAAAGATTTTTTGACCTAGGTGATATACGATAAAAGTACTCGCTACGTTGTCAAATTTCGCGCTCAAAAACTCGCTATATAGTGTTTCAACATAAAGTGCTTTTCAACCTACTCAAGGACTTATTCAAATGAATTGAGGGCCTAGGGAAGAGCGTCACTGTCCACGTATAGTCTGGTGGTAAAAGATTTTTTGACCTAGGTGGTATACGATAAAAGTACTCGCTACGTTGTCAAATTTCGCGCAGAAAAACTCGCTATATAGTGTTTCAACGTAAAGTGCTTTTCAGCCTAGTCAAGGACTTTTTCAAATGAATTGAGGGTCTAGGGAGGAGTGTCACTGTCCGAGTCGAGTACAGTCTGATAGGAAAAGATTTTTTGACCCTGGTGGTATAAGAAAAAAGTACTCTATACATTGTCAAATTTCGCGTTGAAAAACTCGCTATATAGTGTTTCAACGTAAAGTGCTTTTCAGCCTATTCAAGGACTTATTCAAATGAATTGAGGGTCTAGGGAGGAGTGTCACT
The DNA here is from genome assembly GCF_964194025.1 of Convolutriloba macropyga. Classification (NCBI taxonomy): domain Eukaryota; kingdom Metazoa; phylum Xenacoelomorpha; order Acoela; family Convolutidae; genus Convolutriloba; species Convolutriloba macropyga. The sequence continues at coordinate 80,006,293 of NC_134471.1, read as the reverse complement.
GTCCGCGTACAGCCTGGTGGTAAAAGATTTTTTGACCTAGGTGATATACGATAAAAGTACTCGCTACGTTGTCAAATTTCGCGCTCAAAAACTCGCTATATAGTGTTTCAACATAAAGTGCTTTTCAACCTAGTCAAGGACTTATTCAAATGAATTGAGGGTCTAGGGAGAATTGTCACTGTCCGAGTACAGTCTGATAGGAAAAGATTTTTTGACCCTGGTGGTATAAGAAAAAAGTACTCTATACATTGTCAAATTTCGCGTTGAAAAACTCGCTATATAGTGTTTCAACATATAGTGCTTTTCAACCTAGTCAAGGACTTATTCAAATGAATTGAGGGCCTAGGGAAGAGCGTCACTGTCCACGTATAGTCTGGTGGTAAAAGATTTTTTGACCTAGGTGGTATACGATAAAAGTACTCGCTACGTTGTCAAATTTCGCGCAGAAAAACTCGCTATATAGTGTTTCAACGTAAAGTGCTTTTCAGCCTAGTCAAGGACTTTTTCAAATGAATTGAGGGTCTAGGGAGGAGTGTCACTGTTCGAGTCGAGTACAGTCTGATAGGAAAAGATTTTTTGACCCTGGTGGTATAAGAAAAAAGTACTCTATACATTGTCAAATTTCGCGTTGAAAAACTCGCTATATAGTGTTTCAACGTAAAGTGCTTTTCAGCCTAGTCAAGGACTTATTCAAATGAATTGAGGGTCTAGGGAGGAGTGTCACTGTCCGCGTACAGCCTGGTGGTAAAAGATTTTTTGACCTAGGTGATATACGATAAAAGTACTCGCTACGTTGTCAAATTTCGCGCTCAAAAACTCGCTATATAGTGTTTCAACATAAAGTGCTTTTCAACCTAGTCAAGGACTTATTCAAATGAATTGAGGGCCTAGGGAAGAGCGTCACTGTCCACGTATAGTCTGGTGGTAAAAGATTTTTTGACCTAGGTGGTATACGATAAAAGTACTCGCTACGTTGTCAAATTTCGCGCTCAAAAACTCGCTATATAGTGTTTCAACGTAAAGTGCTTTTCAGCCTAGTCAAGGACTTTTTCAAATGAATTGAGGGTCTAGGGAGGAGTGTCACTGTCCGAGTACAGTCTGATAGGAAAAGATTTTTTGACCCTGGTGGTATAAGAAAAAAGTACTCTATACATTGTCAAATTTCGCGTTGAAAAACTCGCTATATAGTGTTTCAACGTAAAGTGCTTTTCAGCCTAGTCAAGGACTTATTCAAATGAATTGAGGGTCTAGGAAGGAGTGTCACTGTCCGCGTACAGCCTGGTGGTAAAAGATTTTTTGACTTCGGTGATATACGATAAAAGTACTCGCTACGTTGTCAAATTTCGCGCTGAAAAACTCGCTATATTGTGTTTCAACGTAAAGTGCTTTTCAGCCTAGTCAAGGACTTTTTCAAATGAATTGAGGGTCTAGGGAGGAGTGTCACTGTCCGAGTACAGTCTGATAGGAAAAGATTTTTTGACCCTGGTGGTATAAGAAAAAAGTACTCTATACATTGTCAAATTTCGCGTTGAAAAACTCGCTATATAGTGTTTCAACGTAAAGTGCTTTTCAGCCTAGTCAAGGACTTATTCAAATGAATTGAGCGTCTAGGGAGGAGTGTCACTGTCCGAGTACAGTCTGATAGGAAAAGATTTTTTGACCCTGGTGGTATAAGAAAAAAGTACTCTATACATTGTCAAATTTCGCGTTGAAAAACTCGCTATATAGTGTTTCAACGTAAAGTGCTTTTCAGCCTAGTCAAGGACTTTTTCAAATGAATTGAGGGTCTAGGGAGGAGTGTCACTGTCCGAGTACAGTCTGATAGGAAAAGATTTTTTGACCCTGGTGGTATAAGAAAAAAGTACTCTATACATTGTCAAATTTCGCGTTGAAAAACTCGCTATATAGTGTTTCAACGTAAAGTGCTTTTCAGCCTAGTCAAGGACTTTTTCAAATGAATTGAGGGTCTAGGGAGGAGTGTCACTGTCCGAGTACAGTCTGATAGGAAAAGATTTTTTGACCCTGGTGGTATAAGAAAAAAGTACTCTATACATTGTCAAATTTCGCGTTGAAAAACTCGCTATATAGTGTTTCAACGTAAAGTGCTTTTCAGCCTAGTCAAGGACTTTTTCAAATGAATTGAGGGTGTAGGGAGGAGTGTCACTGTCCGAGTACAGTCTGATAGGAAAAGATTTTTTGACCCTGGTGGTATAAGAAAAAAGTAATCTATACATTGTCAAATTTCGCGCTCAAAAACTCGCTATATAGTGTTTCAACATAAAGTGCTTTTCAACCTAGTCAAGGACTTATTCAATTGAATTCAGGGTCTAGGGAGGAGTGTCACTGTCCGAGTACAGTCTGATAGGAAAAGATTTTTTGACCCTGGTGGTATAAGAAAAAAGTACTCTATACATTGTCAAATTTCGCGTTGAAAAACTCGCTATATAGTGTTTCAACGTAAAGTGCTTTTCAGCCTAGTCAAGGACTTTTTCAAATGAATTGAGGGTCTAGGGAGGAGTGTCACTGTCCGCGTACAGCCTGGTGGTAAAAGATTTTTTGACCTAGGTGATATACGATAAAAGTACTCGCTACGTTGTCAAATTTCGCGCTGAAAAACGCGCTATATTGTGTTTCAACGTAAAGTGCTTTTCAAACTAGTCAAGGACTTATTCAAATGAATTGAGGGTCTAGGGAGAATTGTCACTGTCCGAGTACAGTCTGATAGGAAAAGATTTTTTGACCCTGGTGGTATAAGAAAAAAGTACTCTATACATTGTCAAATTTCGCGTTGAAAAACTCGCTATATAGTGTTTCAACATAAAGTGCTTTTCAACCTAGTCAAGGACTTATTCAATTGAATTGAGGGCCTAGGGAGGAGTGTCACTGTCCGAGTACAGTCTGATAGGAAAAGATTTTTTGACCCTGGTGGTATAAGAAAAAAGTACTCTATACATTGTCAAATTTCGCGCTGAGAAACTCGCTATATAGTGTTTCAACGTAAAGTGCTTTTCAACCTAGTCAAGGACTTATTCAAATGAATTGATGGTGTAGGGAGAATTGTCACTGTCCGCGTACAGTCTGATGGTAAAAGACTTTTTGACCTAGGTGGTATACAATAAAAGTACTCGCTACGTTGTCAAATTTCGCGCTGAAAAACTCGCTATATAGTGTTTCAACGTAAAGTGCTTTTCAACCTAGTCAAGGACTTATTCAAATGAATTGAGGGTCTAGGGAGGTGTGTCACTGTCCGAGTACAGTCTGATAGGAAAAGATTTTTTGACCCTGGTGGTATAAGAAAAAGTACTCTATACATTGTCAAATTTCGCGTTGAAAAACTCGCTATATAGTGTTTCAACGTAAAGTGCTTTTCAACCTAGTCAAGGACTTATTCAAATGAATTGAGGGTCTAGGGAGGAGTGTCACTGTCCGCGTACTGTCTGATGGGGAAAGATCTTTTGACCTAAGTGGTATACGATAAAAATTACTCGCTACGTCAAATTTCGCGCTCAAAAACTCGCTATATAGTGTTTCAACATAAAGTGCTTTTCAACCTAGTCAAGGACTTATTCAATTGAATTGAGGGTCTAGGGAGGAGTGTCACTGTCCGAGTACAGTCTGATAGGAAAAGATTTTTTGACCCTGGTGGTATAAGAAAAAAGTACTCTATACATTGTCAAATTTCGCGTTGAAAAACTCGCTATATAGTGTTTCAACGTAAAGTGCTTTTCAGCCTAGTCAAGGACTTTTTCAAATGAATTGAGGGTCTAGGGAGGAGTGTCACTGTCCGCGTACAGCCTGGTGGTAAAAGATTTTTTGACCTAGGTGATATACGATAAAAGTACTCGCTACGTTGTCAAATTTCGCGCTGAAAAACGCGCTATATTGTGTTTCAACGTAAAGTGCTTTTCAAACTAGTCAAGGACTTATTCAAATGAATTGAGGGTCTAGGGAGAATTGTCACTGTCCGAGTACAGTCTGATAGGAAAAGATTTTTTGACCCTGGTGGTATAAGAAAAAAGTACTCTATACATTGTCAAATTTCGCGTTGAAAAACTCGCTATATAGTGTTTCAACATAAAGTGCTTTTCAACCTAGTCAAGGACTTATTCAATTGAATTGAGGGTCTAGGGAGGAGTGTCACTGTCCGAGTACAGTCTGATAGGAAAAGATTTTTTGACCCTGGTGGTATAAGAAAAAAGTACTCTATACATTGTCAAATTTCGCGCTGAAAAACTCGCTATATAGTGTTTCAACGTAAAGTGCTTTTCAACCTAGTCAAGGACTTATTCAAATGAATTGATGGTGTAGGGAGAATTGTCACTGTCCGCGTACAGTCTGATGGTAAAAGACTTTTTGACCTAGGTGGTATACAATAAAAGTACTCGCTACGTTGTCAAATTTCGCGCTGAAAAACTCGCTATATAGTGTTTCAACGTAAAGTGCTTTTCAACCTAGTCAAGGACTTATTCAAATGAATTGAGGGTCTAGGGAGGTGTGTCACTGTCCGAGTACAGTCTGATAGGAAAAGATTTTTTGACCCTGGTGGTATAAGAAAAAAGTAATCTATACATTGTCAAATTTCGCGTTGAAAAACTCGCTATATAGTGTTTCAACGTAAAGTGCTTTTCAGCCTAGTCAAGGACTTTTTCAAATGAATTGAGGGTCTAGGGAGGAGTGTCACTGTCCGAGTACAGTCTGATAGGAAAAGATTTTTTGACCCTGGTGGTATAAGAAAAAAGTACTCTATACATTGTCAAATTTCGCGTTGAAAAACTCGCTATATAGTGTTTCAACGTAAAGTGCTTTTCAGCCTAGTCAAGGACTTTTTCAAATGAATTGAGGGTCTAGGGAGGAGTGTCACTGTCCGAGTACAGTCTGATAGGAAAAGATTTTTTGACCCTGGTGGTATAAGAAAAAAGTACTCTATACATTGTCAAATTTCGCGTTGAAAAACTCGCTATATAGTGTTTCAACGTAAAGTGCTTTTCAGCCTAGTCAAGGACTTATTCAATTGAATTCAGGGTCTAGGGAGGAGTGTCACTGTCCGAGTACAGTCTGATAGGAAAAGATTTTTTGACCCTGGTGGTATAAGAAAAAAGTACTCTATACATTGTCAAATTTCGCGTTGAAAAACTCGCTATATAGTGTTTCAACGTAAAGTGCTTTTCAGCCTAGTCAAGGACTTTTTCAAATGAATTGAGGGTCTAGGGAGGAGTGTCACTGTCCGAGTACAGTCTGATAGGAAAAGATTTTTTGACCCTGGTGGTATAAGAAAAAAGTACTCTATTTATTGTCAAATTTCGCGTTGAAAAACTCGCTGTATAGTGTTTCAACGTAAAGTGCTTTTCAGCCTAGTCAAGGACTTTTTCAAATGAATTGAGGGTCTAGGGAGGAGTGTCACTGTCCGAGTACAGTCTGATAGGAAAAGATTTTTTGACCCTGGTGGTATAAGAAAAAAGTAATCTAGACATTGTCAAATTTCGCGCTCAAAAACTCGCTATATAGTGTTTCAACATAAAGTGCTTTTCAACCTAGTCAAGGACTTATTCAATTGAATTGAGGGTCTAGGGAGGAGTGTCACTGTCCGAGTACAGTCTGATAGGAAAAGATTTTTTGACCCTGGTGGTATAAGAAAAAAGTACTCTATACATTGTCAAATTTCGCGTTGAAAAACTCGCTATATAGTGTTTCAACGTAAAGTGCTTTTCAGCCTAGTCAAGGACTTTTTCAAATGAATTGAGGGTCTAGGGAGGAGTGTCATTGTCCGAGTACAGTCTGATAGGAAAAGATTTTTTGACCCTGGTGGTATAAGAAAAAAGTACTCTATACATTGTCAAATTTCGCGTTGAAAAACTCGCTATATAGTGTTTCAACGTAAAGTGCTTTTCAGCCTAGTCAAGGACTTATTCAAATGAATTGAGGGTCTAGGGAGGAGTGTCACTGTCCGCGTACAGCCTGGTGGTAAAAGATTTTTTGACCTAGGTGATATACGATAAAAGTACTCGCTACGTTGTCAAATTTCGCGCTGAAAAACTCGCTATATTGTGTTTCAACGTAAAGTGCTTTTCAACCTAGTCAAGGACTTATTCAAATGAATTGAGGGTCTAGGGAGAATTGTCACTGTCCGCGTACAGTCTGATGGTAAAAGACTTTTTGACCTAGGTGGTATACGATAAAAGTACTCGCTACGTTGTCAAATTTCGCGCTGAAAAACTCGCTATTTAGTGTTTCAACGTAAAGTGCTTTTCAACCTAGTCAAGCACTTATTCAATTGAATTGAGGGTCTAGGGAGGAGTGTCACTGTCCGCGTACAGCCTGATAGGGAAAGATTTTTTGACCTAGGTGGTATACGATAAAAGTACTCGCTACGTTGTCAAATTTCGCGCTCAAAAACTCGCTATATAGTGTTTCAACATAAAGTGCTTTTCAACCTAGTCAAGGACTTATTCAAATGAATTGAGGGTCTAGGGAGGAGTGTCACTGTCCGAGTACAGTCTGATAGGAAAAGATTTTTTGACCCTGTTGGTATAAGAAAAAAGTACTCTATACATTGTCAAATTTCGCGTTGAAAAACTCGCTATATAGTGTTTCAATGTAAAGTGCTTTTCAGCCTGGTCAAGGACTTATTCAAATGAATTGAGGGTCTAGGGAGGAGTGTCACTGTCGGCGTACTGTCTGATGGGGAAAGATCTTTTGACCTAGGTGGTATACGATAAAAATTACTCGCTACGTCAAATTTTGCGCTCAAAAACTCGCTATATAATGTTTCAACGTAAATTGCTTTTCACCTAGTCAAGGACTTATTCAAATGAACTGAGGGTCTAGGGAGGAGTGTCACTGTCCGCGTACAGTCTGATGGGGAAAGACTTTTTGAACTAGGGGGTATACGATAAAAGTACTCGCTACGTTGTCAAATTTCGCGCTGAAAAACTCGCTATATAATGTTTCAACGTAAAGTGCTTTTCAACCTTGTCAAGGACTTGTTTAAATGAATTGAGGGTCTAGGGAGGAGTGTCACTGTCCGCATACAGTCTGATGGGGAAAGATTTTTTGACCTAGGTGGTATACGATAAAAGTACTCGCTACGTTTTCAAATTTCGCGCTCAAAAACTCGCTATTTAGTGTTTCAACATAAAGTGCTTTTCAACCTAGTCAAGGATTTATTCAAATGAATTGAGGGTCTAGGAAGGAGTGTCACTGTCCGAGTACAGTCTGATAGGAAAAGATTTTTTGACCCTGGTGGTATAAGAAAAAAGTACTCTATACATTGTCAAATTTCGCGTTGAAAAACTCGCTATATAGTGTTTCAATGTAAAGTGCTTTTCAGCCTGGTCAAGGACTTATTCAAATGAATTGAGGGTCTAGGGAGGAGTGTCACTGTCCGCGTACTGTCTGATGGGGAAAGATCTTTTGACCTAGGTGGTATACGATAAAAATTACTCGCTACGTCAAATTTTGCGCTCAAAAACTCGCTATATAATGTTTCAACGTAAATTGCTTTTCACCTAGTCAAGGACTTATTCAAATGAACTGAGGGTCTAGGGAGGAGTGTCACTGTCCGCGTACAGTCTGATGGGGAAAGACTTTTTGAACTAGGGGGTATACGATAAAAGTACTCGCTACGTTGTCAAATTTCGCGCTGAAAAACTCGCTATATAATGTTTCAACGTAAAGTGCTTTTCAACCTTGTCAAGGACTTGTTTAAATGAATTGAGGGTCTAGGGAGGAGTGTCACTGTCCGCATACAGTCTGATGGGGAAAGATTTTTTGACCTAGGTGGTATACGATAAAAGTACTCGCTACGTTTTCAAATTTCGCGCTCAAAAACTCGCTATTTAGTGTTTCAACATAAAGTGCTTTTCAACCTAGTCAAGGATTTATTCAAATGAATTGAGGGTCTAGGAAGGAGTGTCACTGTCCGAGTACAGTCTGATAGGAAAAGATTTTTTGACCCTGGTGGTATAAGAAAAAGTACTCTATACATTGTCAAATTTCGCGTTGAAAAACTCGCTATATAGTGTTTCAACGTAAAGTGCTTTTCAACCTAGTCAAGGACTTATTCAAATGAATTGAGGGTCTAGGGAGGAGTGTCACTGTCCGCGTACTGTCTGATGGGGAAAGATCTTTTGACCTAAGTGGTATACGATAAAAATTACTCGCTACGTCAAATTTCGCGCTCAAAAACTCGCTATATAATGTTTCAACGTAAATTGCTTTTCACCTAGTCAAGGACTTATTCAAATGAACTGAGGGTCTAGGGAGGAGTGTCACTGTCCGCGTACAGTCTGATGGGGAAAGACTTTTTGAACTAGGGGTTATACGATAAAAGTACTCGCTACGTTGTCAAATTCGCGCTGAAAAACTCGCTATATAATGTTTCAACGTAAAGTGCTTTTCAACCTTGTCAAGGACTTGTTTAAATGAATTGAGGGTCTAGGGAGGAGTGTCACTGTCCACATACAGTCTGATGGGGAACGATTTTTTGACCTAGGTGGTATACGATAAAAGTACTCGCTACGTTTTCAAATTTCGCGCTCAAAAACTCGCTATTTAGTGTTTCAACATAAAGTGCTTTTCAACCTAGTCAAGGATTTATTCAAATGAATTGAGGGTCTAGGAAGGAGTGTCACTGTCCGAGTACAGTCTGATAGGAAAAGGTTTTTTGACCCTGGTGGTATAAGAAAAAGTACTCTATACATTGTCAAATTTCGCGTTGAAAAACTCGCTATATAGTGTTTCAACGTAAAGTGCTTTTCAACCTAGTCAAGGACTTATTCAAATGAATTGAGGGCCTAGGGAGGAGTGTCACTGTCCGCGTACAGTCTGATGGGGAAAGATTTTTTGACCTAGGTGGTATACGATAAAAAGTACTCGCTACGTCAAATTTCGCTCTCAAAAACTCGCTATATAATGTTTCAACATAAATTGCTTTTCAACCTAGTCAAGGACTTATTTAAATGAACTGAGGGTCTAGGGAGGAGTGTCACTGTTCGCGTACAATCTGATGGGGAAAAGTTTTTTGAACTAGGTGGTACACGATAAAAGTACTCGCTACGTTGTCAAATTTCGCGCTGAAAAACTCGCTACATAATGTTTCAACGTAAAGTGCTTTGCAACCTTGTCAAGGACTTGTTTAATTGAATTGAGGGTCTAGGGAGGAGTGTCAATGTCCGCGTACAGACTCATAGGGAAAAATTTTTTGACCTAGGTGGTATACGATAAAAAGTACTCGCTACGCCAATTTACGCGCTCCAAAACTCGCTATATAGTGTTTCAACATAAAGTGCTTTTCAACCTGGTCAAGGAATTATTCAAATGAATTGAGGGTCTAGGGAGGAGTTTCACTGTCCGAGTACAGTCTGATAGAAAAAGATTTGACCTTGGTGGTATACGAAAAAATTACTCTATACATTGTCAAATTTCACTCTGAAAAACTCGCTATATAATGTTTCAACATAAATTGCATTTCAACCTAGTCTAGGACTTATTCAAATAAACTGAGGGTCTAGGGAGGAGTGTCACTGTCCGCGTACAGTCTGATGGGGAAAGACTTTTTGAACTAGGGGTTATACGATAAAAGTACTCGCTACGTTGTCAAATTTCGCGCTGAAAAACTCGCTATATAATGTTTCAACGTAAAGTGCTTTTCAACCTTGTCAAGGACTTGTTTAAATGAATTGAGGGTCTAGGGAGGAGTGTAAATGTCAGCGTACAGTCTCATAGGGAACAATTTTTTGACCTAGGTGGTATACGATAAAAGTACTCGCTACGTTGTCAAATTTCGCGCTCAAAAACTCGCTATTTAGTGTTTCAACATAAAGTGCTTTTCAACCTAGTCAAGGATTTATTCAAATGAATTGAGGGTCTAGGGAGGAGTGTCACTGTCCGAGTACAGTCTGATAGGAAAAGATTTTTTGACCCTGGTGGTATAAGAAAAAGTACTCTATACATTGTCAAATTTCGCGTTGAAAAACTCGCTATATAGTGTTTCAACGTAAAGTGCTTTTCAACCTAGTCAAGGACTTATTCAAATGAACTGAGGGTCTAGGGAGGAGTGTCACTGTCCGCGTACATTCTGATGGGGAAAAGTTTTTTGAACTAGGTGGTACACGATAAAAGTACTCGCTACGTTGTCAAATTTCGCGTTGAAAAACTCGCTATATAATGTTTCAACGTAAAGTGCTTTTCAACCTTGTCAAGGACTTGTTTAAATGAATTGAGGGTCTAGGGAGGAGTTTCAATGTCCGCGTACAGTCTCATAGGGAAAAATTTTTTGACCTAGGTGGTATACGATAAAAAGTACTCGCTACGCCAATTTACGCGCACCAAAACTCGCTATATAGTGTTTCAACATAAAGTGCTTTTCAACCTAGTCAAGGAATTATTCAAATGAATTGAGGGTCTAGGGAGGAGTTTCACTGTCCGAGTACAGTCTGATAGGAAAAGATTTTTTGACCTTGGTGGTATACGAAAAAATTACTCTATACATTGTCAAATTTCGCGTTGAAAAACTCGCTATATAGTGTTTCAACGTAAAGTGCTTTTCAACCTAGTCAAGGACTTATTCAAATGAACTGAGGGTCTAGGGAGGAGTGTCACTGTCCGCGTACATTCTGATGGGGAAAAGTTTTTTGAACTAGGTGGTACACGATAAAAGTACTCGCTACGTTGTCAAATTTCGCGTTGAAAAACTCGCTATATAATGTTTCAACGTAAAGTGCTTTTCAACCTTGTCAAGGACTTGTTTAAATGAATTGAGGGTCTAGGGAGGAGTTTCAATGTCCGCGTACAGTCTCATAGGGAAAAATTTTTTGACCGAGGTGGTATACGATAAAAAGTACTCGCTACGCCAATTTACGCGCTCCAAAACTCGCTATATAGTGTTTCAACTAAAGTGCTTTTCAATCTAGTCAAGGAATTATTCAAATGAATTGAGGGTCTAGGGAGGAGTTTCACTGTCCGAGTACAGTCTGATAGGAAAAGATTTTTTGACCTTGGTGGTATACGAAAAAATTACTCTATACATTGTCAAATTTCACTCTGAAAAACTCGCTATATAATGTTTCAACATAAATTGCTTTTCAACCTAGTCAAGGATTTATTCAAATGAACTGAGGGTCTAGGGAGGAGTGTCACTGTCCGCGTACAGTCTGATGGGGAAAGGCTTTTTGAACTAGGGGGTATACGATAAAAGTACTCGCTACGTTGTCAAATTTCGCGCTGAAAAACTCGCTATATGATGTTTCAACGTAAAGTGCTTTTCAACCTTGTCAAGGACTTGTTTAAATGAATTGAGGGTCTAGGGAGGAGTGTCAATGTCAGCGTACAGTCTCATAGGGAACAATTTTTTGACCTAGGTGGTATACGATAAAAGTACTCGCTACGTTGTCAAATTTCGCGCTCAAAAACTCGCTATTTAGTGTTTCAACATAAAGTGCTTTTCAACCTAGTCAAGGACTTATTCAAATGAACTGAGGGTCTAGGGAGGAGTGTCACTGTCCGCGTACATTCTGATGGGGAAAAGTTTTTTGAACTAGGTGGTACACGATAAAAGTACTCGCTACGTTGTCAAATTTCGCGTTGAAAAACTCGCTATATAATGTTTCAACGTAAAGTGCTTTTCAACCTTGTCAAGGACTTGTTTAAATGAATTGAGGGTCTAGGGAGGAGTTTCAATGTCCGCGTACAGTCTCATAGGGAAAAATTTTTTGACCTAGGTGGTATACGATAAAAAGTACTCGCTACGCCAATTTACGCGCACCAAAACTCGCTATATAGTGTTTCAACATAAAGTGCTTTTCAACCTAGTCAAGGAATTATTCAAATGAATTGAGGGTCTAGGGAGGAGTTTCACTGTCCGAGTACAGTCTGATAGGAAAAGATTTTTTGACCTTGGTGGTATACGAAAAAATTACTCTATACATTGTCAAATTTCGCGTTGAAAAACTCGCTATATAGTGTTTCAACGTAAAGTGCTTTTCAACCTAGTCAAGGACTTATTCAAATGAACTGAGGGTCTAGGGAGGAGTGTCACTGTCCGCGTACATTCTGATGGGGAAAAGTTTTTTGAACTAGGTGGTACACGATAAAAGTACTCGCTACGTTGTCAAATTTCGCGTTGAAAAACTCGCTATATAATGTTTCAACGTAAAGTGCTTTTCAACCTTGTCAAGGACTTGTTTAAATGAATTGAGGGTCTAGGGAGGAGTTTCAATGTCCGCGTACAGTCTCATAGGGAAAAATTTTTTGACCGAGGTGGTATACGATAAAAAGTACTCGCTACGCCAATTTACGCGCTCCAAAACTCGCTATATAGTGTTTCAACTTAAAGTGCTTTTCAATCTAGTCAAGGAATTATTCAAATGAATTGAGGGTCTAGGGAGGAGTTTCACTGTCCGAGTACAGTCTGATAGGAAAAGATTTTTTGACCTTGGTGGTATACGAAAAAATTACTCTATACATTGTCAAATTTCACTCTGAAAAACTCGCTATATAATGTTTCAACATAAATTGCTTTTCAACCTAGTCAAGGATTTATTCAAATGAACTGAGGGTCTAGGGAGGAGTGTCACTGTCCGCGTACAGTCTGATGGGGAAAGGCTTTTTGAACTAGGGGGTATACGATAAAAGTACTCGCTACGTTGTCAAATTTCGCGCTGAAAAACTCGCTATATGATGTTTCAACGTAAAGTGCTTTTCAACCTTGTCAAGGACTTGTTTAAATGAATTGAGGGTCTAGGGAGGAGTGTCAATGTCAGCGTACAGTCTCATAGGGAACAATTTTTTGACCTAGGTGGTATACGATAAAAGTACTCGCTACGTTGTCAAATTTCGCGCTCAAAAACTCGCTATTTAGTGTTTCAACATAAAGTGCTTTTCAACCTAGTCAAGGATTTATTCAAATGAATTGAGGGTCTAGGGAGGAGTGTCACTGTCCGAGTACAGTCTGATAGGAAAAGATTTTTTGACCCTGGTGGTATAAGAAAAAGTACTCTATACATTGTCAAATTTCGCGTTGAAAAACTCGCTATATAGTGTTTCAACGTAAAGTGCTTTTCAACCTAGTCAAGGACTTATTCAAATGAACTGAGGGTCTAGGGAGGAGTGTCACTGTCCGCGTACAATCTGATGGTGAAAGGCTTTTTGAACTAGGGGGTAGACGATAAAAGTACAAAGTAATCGCTACGTTGTCAAACTTCGCGCTGAAAAACTCGCTATATAGTGTTTCAACGGTAAGTGCTTTTCAACCTTGTCAAGGACTTGTTCAAATGAATTGAGGGTCTAGGGAGGAGTGTCAATGTCCGCGTACAGTCTCATAGGGAAAAATTTTTTGACCTAGGTCGTATACGATAAAAAGTACTCGCTACGCCAATTTACGCGCTCCAAAACTCGCTATATAGTGTTTCAACATAAAGTGCTTTTCAACCTAGTCAAGGACTTATTAAAATGAATTGAGGGTCTAGGGAGGAGTTTCACTGTCCGAGTACAGTCTGATGGTAAAAGACTTTTTGACCTAGGTGGTAGACGATAAAAGTACAAAGTAATCGCTACGTTGTCAAACTTCGCGCTGAAAAACTCGCTATATAATGTTTCAACGTAAAGTGCTTTTCAACCTTGTCAAGGACTTGTTCAAATGAATTGAGGGTCTAGGGAGGAGTGTCACTGTCCGCGTTCAGTCTGATGGTAAAAAACTTTTTGACCTAGGTGGTACACGATAAAAGTACTCGATACGTTGTCAAATATCGCGCTGAAAAACTCGCTATATAATGTTTCAACATAAATTGCTTTTCAACCTAGTCAAGGAATTATTCAAATGAACTGAGGGTCTAGGGAGGAGTTTCACTGTCCGCGTACAGTCTGATGGGGAAACATTTTTTAACCTAGGTGGTATACGATAAAAGTACTCGATACGTTGTCAAATATCGCGCTCAAAAACTCGCTATATAATGTTTCAGCATAAATTGCTTTTCAACCTAGTCAAGGACTTATTCAAATGAATTGAGGGTCTAGGGAGGAGTTTCACTGTCCGAGTACAGTCTGATAAGAAAAGACCTTTTGACCTTGGTGGTATACGAAAAAATTACTCTATACATTGTCAAATTTCAATCTGAAAAACTCGCTATATAGTGTTTCAACGTAAAGTGCTTTGCAACATAGTCAAGGACTTATTCAAATGAATTGAGGGTCTAGGGAGGAGTGTCACTGTCCGCGTTCAGTCTGATGGTAAAAAACTTTTTGACCTAGGTGGTACACGATAAAAGTACTCGATACGTTGTCAAATATCGCGCTGAAAAACTCGCTATATAATGTTTCAACATAAATTGCTTTTCAACCTAGTCAAGGACTTATTCAAATGAACTGAGGGTCTAGGGAGGAGTGTCACTGTCCGCGTACAGTCTGATGGGGAAACAATTTTTAACCTAGGTGGTATACGATAAAAGTACTCGATACGTTGTCAAATATCGCGCTCAAAAACTCGCTATATAATGTTTCAGCATAAATTGCTTTTCAACCTAGTCAAGGACTTATTCAATTGAATTGAGGGTCTAGGGAGGAGTTTCACTGTCCGAGTACAGTCTGATAAGAAAAGATTTTTTGACCTTGGTGGTATACGAAAAAATTACTCTATACATTGTCAAATTTCACTCTGAAAAACTCGCTATATAGTGTTTCAACGTAAAGTGCTTTGCAACCTAGTCAAGGACTTATTCAAATGAATTGAGGGTCTAGGGAGGAGTGTCACTGTCCGCGTACAGTCTGATGGTAAAAGACTTTTTGACCTAGGTGGTACACGATAAAAGTACAAAGTAATCGCTACGTTGTCAAACTTCGCGCTGAAAAACACGCTATATAGTGTTTCAACGTAAAGTGCTTTTCAACCTAGTCAAGGACTTATTCAAATGAATTGAGGGTCTAGGGAGGAGTGTCACTGTTCGCGTACAGTCTGATGGTAAAAGACTTTTTGACCTAGGTGGTAGACGATAAAAGTACAAAGTAATCGCTACGTTGTCAAACTTCGCGCTGAAAAACTCGCTATATAGTGTTTCAACGTAAAGTGCTTTTCAACCTTGTCAAGGACTTGTTCAAATGAATTGAGGGTCTAGGGAGGAGTGTCACTGTCCGCGTTCAGTCTGATTGTAAAAAACTTTTTGACCTAGGTGGTACACGATAAAAGTACTCGATACGTTGTCAAACATCGCGCTGAAAAACTCGCTATATAATGTTTCAACATAAATTGCTTTTCAACCTAGTCAAGGACTTATTCAAATGAACTGAGGGTCTAGGGAGGAGTGTCACTGTCCGCGTACAGTCTGATGGGGAAACATTTTTTAACCTAGGTGGTATACGATAAAAGTACTCGATACGTTGTCAAATATCGAGCTCAAAAACTCGCTATATAATGTTTCAGCATAAATTGCTTTTCAACCTAGACAAGGACTTATTCAAATGAATTGATGGTGTAGGGAGAATTGTCACTGTCCGAGTACAGTCTGATAAGAAAAGACCTTTTGACCTTGGTGGTATACGAAAAAATTACTCTATACATTGTCAAATTTCAATCTGAAAAACTCGCTATATAGTGTTTCAACGTAAATTGCTTTGCAACCTAGTCAAGGACTTATTCAAATGAATTGAGGGTCTAGGGAGGAGTGTCACTGTCCGCGTACAGTCTGATGGGGAAACATTTTTTAACCTAGGTGGTATACGATAAAAGTACTCGATACGTTGTCAAATATCGCGCTCAAAAACTCGCTATATAATGTTTCAGCATAAATTGCTTTTCAACCTAGTCAAGGACTTATTCAAATGAATTCAGGGTCTAGGGAGGAGTTTCACTGTCCGAGTACAGTCTGATAAGAAAAGACCTTTTGACCTTGGTGGTATACGAAAAAATTACTTTATACATTGTCAAATTTCAATCTGAAAAACTCGCTATATAGTGTTTCAACGTAAAGTGCTTTGCAACCTAGTCAAGGACTTATTCAATTGAATTGAGGGTCTAGGGGAGTTTCACTGTCCGCGTACAGTCTTAGGGGGAAAAACTTTCTGACCCAAGTGGTACACGATAAAAGAACTCGCTACGTTGTCAAATATCGCGCTCAAAAACTCGCTATATACTGTTTCAACATAGTGATTTTAAACCTTGTCAAGGATTTGTTCAAATGAACTGAGGGTCTAGGGAGGAAATTCACTGTCCGAGTACAGTCTGAGGGTCAAAAGAATTTTGAATTCGGTGGTATATGAAAAAAGTACTCGATACGTTGTCAAATTTTGTGCTCAAAATCACGCCATTTTGTAAAAACATAAATTGGTTTTCAACCTAGTCAAGGACTTATTCAAATGAATTGAGGGTCTAGGAAGGAGTGTCACTGTCCGAGTACAGTGTGAGGGGGAAAGAATTTTTGACCTAGGTGGTATACGATTATTTTTGGCGAATTATTTTCTTTAAGTTATTTTTTAGGCCGACCTTAAGTATTAGTTGTTTATCACTAGTAGGCGTGTTCCAAATCAAAAGAAACTAGAGTTTTGTGTAGATGCTACCTGTAGCAGCCAACTTTTTTTGGTCCAAATATATTTTCCGCGTTTTTTCCTTGATTTTTGCGATTTTTGTACTTCCGCGATTTTTGTACTTTCCTGGAAATGATATCAACTGCAATATGTATAAAAATGCTTTATGAATGTGAAAAATAGTAAAAAAAAATTAGAAAAGTTATCTGGCAATTTTAGTGAAAAAGAATTTAAAACTAATCAAATTTTATTGGATTATGTTGGAAAATTTTTTATCTCAGACTACCACTAGTATGTGAACTCTCAAATACCAAAAGTTTTGTTTTGTTTTAAAAAAAAAGTTTGTGTTTAGCTGTTATGGAACCTATGCGACTTGACGTACCTTTTGCCACTGATACAGAAGCTACACCCCGGAATATATTCAAACCGGCGTTTTCACCCGCACCAGTCCAGGGGCGAATTATCGAGCAACCAACAACTGGACGACAACTTGAATTTCTCTTTTCCAATTTTGCCAATGAAGACAAAGTTCATACAGCATTTTTTGGTGACTCTTTTGTTGACAACTTGTGCGTCAACAATTGCATTGATTATTCTCTTTCCGGTGGAGTGGTCTCAGAATTTCATGCACTTTTGGACACTCTAACAAGCTATCGGAATGTCATTCTCCTATTAGGCGGCAATAATTTGTCCAAATTCGATGCAGCCGGACAAGAGCCTGAAGAAGTCTTCAATGAAATTCAACAAATTTTCTTTGAAATCCGCAATTTGTCTCAAAAGCCAAAGGCTGTTGTATGTACAGTCCTGAAGAGATGCATGTGCATGCAAAAACATACAAACATAGATCGTTTCAATGCCATTCTGACGAACTCTTCGCTGCCGTCTTTCAAAATGCATCAAGAGGTCCACAAAAAGAAGTGTTTTCTTGAATCTGATGGCCTTCATCTTACTCTGCAAGGTCGCCAAAATTTAGCGTGCGGCATGAACAAAGTCCTGCGCGAAAAATTGTTTATGTGATGTTTGATGTGCTTGTTGATCAATTGTCTTGTCCTTGCGATTGATTGTTTTACTGCTGTTTTTTAGTGTTTGTTTACTAAAGGTTGAAATTTTCATTGAACGAAATGAATCAAGTTATTATTATCAGAATTTTACCTGCTTCGGCTAATAAAAATTGCGTGGTTCTAGCAGGTGCTTTACCTGCTTAGAGAAAATAAGTTTGCGTGTGTTTAGCGGGTGCTTTACCAGCTTCGACTGGAATTTTTGCGTGTTTCGAGCAGGTGCTTCGGCCAGAATCAAAATGAAGTGTTCCTAAAACGTGATTTACTTGCTATGGCTAAATATTTTGCGTGATTTTAGCGGGTGCTTTACCTGCTTC
Organism: Convolutriloba macropyga; assembly: GCF_964194025.1. Taxonomy (NCBI): domain Eukaryota; kingdom Metazoa; phylum Xenacoelomorpha; order Acoela; family Convolutidae; genus Convolutriloba; species Convolutriloba macropyga. The sequence goes on along the minus strand of NC_134471.1, from coordinate 79,988,409 downwards.
GGCTTAATTTTTCGCGTACTTCTAGCAGGTGCTTTACCTGCTTCGGCTAAAATTTTTGCTTGTTTCTATTAGGTGCTTTAACTGCTTCGACCAAATTTAAAATTAAATGTTCCTAAAACGTGCTTTACCTGCTTCGGCTTAAAAAAAATGCGTGATTCTAGCAGGTGCATTATCTGCTTCGGCTAAATAATTTGCGTGATTTTAGCAGGTACTTTACCTGCTCCGGCTAATTTTTTCGCGTGTTTCTAGCAGGTGCTTCACCTGCTTCGGCCAGAATGAAAAATAAATGTTCCTAAAACATTCTTTACCTGCTTCTGCTTAAAAAAATTGCGTGATTCTAGCAGCTGTTTATCTGCTTCGGCTAAATATTTTGCGTAATTTTAGCAGGTGCTTTACCTGCTCCGGCTAAATTTTTCGCGTGTTTCTAGCAGGTGCTTTACCTGCTTTGGCCAGAATTGAAATTAAATGTTCCTAAAGGGTGCTCCAACTGCTTCGGCTTAAAAAGGTTGCGTGGTTTTAGCAGGTGCTTTACCTGCTCCGGCTAAATTTTTTGCGTGTTTCTAGCAGGTGCTTTACCTGCTTCGGCCAGAATTGAAATTCAATGTTCCTGAATGGTGCTCCAACTGCTTCGGCTTAAAAAGGTTGCGTGGTTTTAGCAGGTGCTTTACCTGCTCCGGCTAAATTTTTTTGCGTGTTTCTAGCAGGTGCATTACCTGCTTCGGCCAGAATTGAAATTAAATGTTCCTAT